>NC_143163.1:3035303-3338333 GCF_047325235.1 Durio zibethinus
ACAAAGAACTACTTTTCCTCTCGCTAAAGTGGCATTCAGAGTTTCCAAATCACAACTTCTGCAAAAGCATACAATATCAGAATATTCATTCCTACACCGTACTTTAGATCACAGAGATTCATATGAACAAGAACCTAAGTACAAGTCTTACCCAGCACTGTTTTCATCAACATCGGTGGCTGCAATATCTTCTCCATACACGATAGGATGAAACTTGTTTACTTTCCTTCCTGTATAGAAAGACTGACCCTGTATGAAAAAAAAAAAAAGAAGTAAAAGATCACAGCTAAATAAAGAGTAAATTTGTATTTCTATTTATTAATTTACGAACTAAAATGTACCTGTAGACGGTAGTTCTATTACAAACCGAACATGTATATCTCATATGTATTCCTAGGTTCACATTTAAATGATTTTACATGACATTGGAATCAATTAAATTCTAAAAATTTTAACAGAAAAGCTCATGGTTGATCAAATCACCTACACGAATTAATTATGCATATTTAAATCAGCAGAAACCAGATTTTCTTTTAATCCATTTCTCCAAAGAAGAAGATGGACCAACAGACATCAGCAAGGGAACTTTAACCCAAGTTTCGTGCCCTCATGGTAATACTAGTAGCAGAAGAATTTTGCAACAGGAGGCTTGTTAGAGAAAGAGGTAAACTGATGTATCTTTGTTGATGTTAAATGCTTGAACTCATTTTAATTCCATTAGAGCCAAGCATAACGAAAACAATAACCAATCAATAAGTTACTATCTTTTGAGCAGTTTTCTTTAGGTTCGATTATTTAGATTTTCTTTTCCTGTCATGTCAACAAAACCTTGCACAACTTTTTCAATCATTGAGAACAAAATTACGAATTACCACAACAGTTTGGTTGTTCCCCAGGGTGATCACAACAGGGAAATCTCGATCTATGGTGCTTGCAGCAACGGTTATAACCCATGGAGCAGTGTTACTGACGCTTTGAGGAAAAGGACCAGAGTTACCAGCAGAGCACACAACAGAAATTCCTCTTGCTACAGCGTGGAAGGAACCAATAGCCAATGCGTCATCAACATATGTGGAAAGTGGAGGAGGTGAGCCCAAAGATACCGAAAGTATATGGACACCATCAAAGATTGCATCATCAAATGCAGCAAGAAGGTCAGCAGAGCTACAGCCACCAGTAGCCCAACAAACTTTGTAGATAGCTAACCACGACGAAGGAGCACCTCCTCTGGCTAATCCTTGGGCTAGTCCCCTAAAGTTTGCATTTTCTACTAGAGCACCACTTGCAGTAGATGAGGTGTGAGTACCATGGCCTGAAGCATCTCGAGGGGACAAAAACTCAACCCCATCACTTAGGGCAATCTTTCCAAATTCAGCTTCGTACCCTTTAATGTACCAACGCGCACCGATAATTTTCCTGTTTCAAATACATACAGTTCATACGAACTAAGATATATTAATTTGTATACCAGCACTTCCCTTTAACAGAACTATTAGATGTTACCATGACAATGAACGTAGATACATCAAAGAAAATTTGATCCCAAATGACTTTGACAGCATAAATTATATTCTAAGTTGATTGCAAAAGTACTAACAATGGAATAGAACAGACGATGTGTTTGAGTAAACTTAAACCAATTATGGATTTAAACTGCATTCATTCTCGAAAACCTGCGGCTAAAACAAGTGTGACTGAGAAAGGAAATTGTTTCTTACTAAAAAAATACTGCTGGATTATTGGAAACTTTAACTTGCAATATACAGTAAGTCGTACGAAGTAATTCTCCTATTTTGAGAAACGTTAGACCAAAACACATAGGTAAAAAGTTCTCAAAACCTAAACCCTGAATTCATGAGTCGACAGAATTGAATGCTTTATTTTATGCTTATTACTAATGATTCTACTTGTGAAGCAAGCAACTTAGTTGCTCAAGAAGGATGCTGCGGGCAACATGATCCACCTAATTTTGATACTGATTTGATAAAGGACAGCAAAAAGGTCGATTCCAAAGAGAATAGTATGAGCAGTGATCAAAGTGGTTATACCTATTGCAGTGAGAACGGTTAAATCCCTCTCCTTCCTGGCATATCCCTTTCCATCGAGATGGAAACTCTTCCAGGCCCTTATCTTTAAAGCTTTCAGACTCTGGCCATATACCTTCTCAGCAAAAAGTATGATTAAAAAAATTGTCAAAGTCCTAGAACCACAAAGTTAGATAGATTGGTGCTTTTAATTTTTACAAAGAATTTCTAGGCTGACCAGTATCCATGACACCAATGATAGTCCCGACGCCTGAATGGCCTTTTGAAAGAATCCCATCCACAATTTGAGGCTTTACTTGCAGGAAATCCCAGCTTCTAGTGGTGTGCAGACTTAGAATTCTGTTTGGAACTACACGAACAACTCCAGGGAAATCTGCATCAATATATTTCATGAGACAGAAAATCAACTAAAAGGCTAATTAGAGATGAATACTAAAGGAGAAAAAACAGAGGTTACAGTTCACCAACATTGTTACACCTGCAATAAGCTTAGCTTGAGACTGACTGAGGACTGCAGCAAACCCTGAAAATCCATGTTTGTAGCTGTATAAAATGGATTCCTTGGCAGATTCTTTGCTGTCCAATTAAGATCATAACGTGTTATTTTAATTTTCAAATAAAAAGGTCTCCTGTTGAAGAATGAACTTGTCAATGGAATGCAACTAATCAAACATAATAAATTCTTGTGTATCAATAGTGTACATATAGGTACTAGTTCCATTAATTGAACAACTTTTTACTATTTTAATTTGAATAAAGATATTGAAAAGAAAAGCTACTGAACAACTTCTGATTAAGAGAGTTGAAATTAAAACCTTCCAAGAATGTCTGAAAGAATCTGATGATGAGAATCCTCAAGTAGATTTGGCTTATCTGTATGTCTCTCTCCCATATATACAATATAAACCTGTGAGAAAAAGAAACTGTTAGAAAAAGGAAAAGAATGATCATAAACTGAAGCAAGAAATATAAAATAGAAAAAAGTAAGTAAAAGAAAGAAAACCCACATTGCTTAAAGCAAGCCCGTGAAGAAACAAAGAATGTAACAAAGCAAGAACAGCACCACATGGCCATGAAGAAGAAAAAGAAGCCATGAGAGAGAGAAGAAAGACCTCAAAAAGGATATCAAAGACAAAGGCAATGAAAAGAAGATTACACAGTGATTTCTATCAGCTGCTGCTTAAACTGGTGCAAGTGAATGTTTAATTTGAAAGCATGCGGGGACCGCAGTGGATACCTGCTCCACTGCTACTGGCATTTACGCTTAAAGGTGCATATGGTGCACGATGGATATATGCCATTTGTCAGTGTCATTTAAGACCTTGTTTGTTTTGTTTAACAATCTTCATAGTCATCATGATTTGAAGATGGAGTTTTTGTCGTCTGTTTGCTTCTAATGATCGTATTTTCAAAGTGGGAAAATGCATAAGTGGAGAAGAAACGTTGACTTGAATTTGGGTTGACCGAATTTTCCCTGTAAACGGAACAATGGATAGTGAATTGGTATCTGTTTGATCTCATCTTCCCTAAAACGTGTTGCCAGCAAAAAGAACAGTAGTAGTTTGAAATTTCCACCTGTTATATGTTCATATTTGATCAATTTTCAAATGGAAAATTATTTGTTTTAAAATTTCCAACCTTAATGGTTGCCACCTGTAATGCCTATGATTTAGCATCAAACCTATAACATTCCTCTTTATGATTATCAACGATTCGCGTTCAGAAACAAAATCTGTTATGATTTCAGGATATACTAGCTTTTTTAATCCGTATGACGCACGAAATTTTTTATAATTTTAAATCTATTTTTTTAATTAACTTTAATTTTAAATCTATTTATGAATATATAATTTTATATTATCTTAATAAAAAATATAATTTTTTATTATATAATATATTATTATATATTCATAAATGGTAAGCTATAATTAAATAATAATTTACATATAATATATTATAAATGATACTGTTTATTTAAAAAAAATTAAGCTTTAATAAATTTTTAAGAATTATAAAAAAAAAATTTTCTTCAATTGCTAAACACTAAAAGTTTTCCACTCACTTCTTTCTTATTTGATAAAAAATTAAGAATCAATCTTTAAATAGTTAAGATTAATAATTATTTTTATGATAAAATTGATATGGATATATATATATATATCATTTAATTAAATTGTGAAAAATATTTTAGATTAGTAGAATTTCTAAACTATTTAATCATAATAATTTATAATTTCTTATATATATAATTGAATAACAAATCACAATTATTTATTTAGTCATAATTATTTGCTTTTTATTAATTCTTATTTTTGACATACTTCAAGTAATTATTTCACAAATATATTGGTGTAACAATTATTTCTATGTCAACTAAATAAAGTTATTTCTTTTAGATAAAAGAAAAAGAATTATTTTTTATATTATGCTTAAAAACATATCATATTTTTTTGAAATATTATTTATTTTTAATCATTTTTAACATAATTGATAGAGTATTTTTGGTGGGAACCATTCATTGTAGATAAAAAAAAAATCAATAATAAAAAAGTGCTGCAAAAGGAAATGAATAATGTAAGTTTACATATTAATTTATCGAGATTAAAAACATATAATAAGAAGAGCAAATATGTTAACGAATTAATATAGATAAAAATATTAAAGAAATGAATAATATATATATATATATAATATCAAAAGTTAATTATAATCAATCTAAACAAAATAAAACAAAAGTAATGGCCTAAATAGAAATAAATCAATTAATCAAATATATAATATAAAAATATTTGAATTAGAGCATAAATAAACCATTATATTTTTCCAAAAAAAACAAAAAAAAAAACTTTTATTTAACTTCTCAGCAACATTCAAATATCTCGTATTTTCATATAAAAATGCATGCCCTTTATTACTTTAGTAATACATACTTTCAATTAATAATTCATTAATTTAAAGTCAACCACCATATAAGTTCTAAATAAGTCCTGATATCTAGCCAATTCAAATTCCATTTTTTTGCTTAATTATTAATTTAAATATAAACGTATTTTGAGGAGAAATAAAGGTAGAAAATGGATTTACTTGTTCATGAGTAAACCTATTCATGGGCCGGGTAGTTTGTCCAAACTTGAAAGTCTATTCCAAATTTTGAAGGTTTTGAATATAAATATTAAGCCCGTTAAATGGGTTTGAATAATAAATAGAATCTGATAAAAAAAATAAGGTCAGGTTTACGTTTCACTATTTAAGACTCATACTGGACTTGAAAATTAAAAAATATTTTTTATCATAATGAGACAAAGCCCATTTGCTTTGGTTTTTTTTATTATAATGACTCATAAATTCAATTAAATTAATAATTAAAAAAAACTATTTTTTTTATTTTAAATACTAGTGTTTTGGGCGAGTTTAAACTTTATTATTACATATAAAAACTAGTTCAAATAAAAAATGAAGGCTAAAAAATCGGGTCAGGCAATACTGAACTTGAACTTGTTTAAAATGTTAAAATATCATGTTAGATCTGATTCGACTTATGAGCAGGTCTATTTATGAGTGTAACCTGACTTTTACTTCTTTCAACTTTTGTAAATTCTTGTCAAACCAATAAATCATAATCATCAAATAAATAAAATTTATCTTCTTTAATTTATAATTCTAATAACAACAAATAAAATATATTGACTTGAATGGGATGGTTTCTCTTATACTATTTATTTTCATTCTTAAATTATAATGCACACACACACATACACACATAGATATATATAGATATATATATCTATATATATATAGAACCATGATTAGATTGAAAATATGATAAATTAATATTTAATATATTTGAATTTAAAATTTGTGCTAGATTTTCAAATTTTGATAGATTTTGATTTGAATTTAAATAATTATCTAAAAAATATTAAATTTAAATAATTTATTAAATATAATTATTTGGTAAAAATAGAATTTTAGCATATATATTTAAATCTATGATTAAATTTTTTAAAAAATATAAATTAGATTTAATATATTTGAATTCAAAATTTATACAGAAATTTCAATATCGGATATATTTTGATTTGAATTTAAATAATTTATTAGAGAAATTTATTTGATAAATAAAATAATATAAGCTTTATTCTATATGTCATTAAAAGAGACTATCTACTTGAACATCTATATAAGCAATTTTTATTATGTGACCTTGTATGTTGTAATAATATATATATATATACACACACACATATATACACATCTATATATATTAGATTTTGTGCAAAAAAATAATGATAATATAAGATAAAATTATATTATAAATATAATTAGATTAAATAATATCATCCTATCTTATGTTTGACGTATATAAAAATTATGATATGATAATTTTATTTATCTGTCAAAATTATTTTTTCTTAAAATTTATATAATATAAATTATTGATATAATTTTTAAGAATATAACGAGATATGTAAATTCAATATCATGAATTAAAAATAATTATATTCACTTTGGGAGGATTGAATCATCTTATGTCAAAAGAATAATTAATCCTCCTTACAATTTTATTATTTTTTTAAATATAAATCAAATATACAATAAAAATAATTATAATCTTATTCTATTTATTATCTTATACACCAAATATAACTTAAAGTTTTAAAATATTTATCTCGTTAAATTAAACTATTCATAAAATGGTTTAATGATCGTATCAAAAAATTTAAATTATGTTATGATAAATGTTAATCCGATTGATTAAAAATAGTTTTTTTTAATCAATGGTGCAGATCTTTTGTTTAAGTATCATTGATAACAATCATAACAGATTAATTTTGATTTCGATTATAATAAAAACTCAAGAAATTTAATTAAAATTAAAATTAATATAATTTATAATTTTTATAAAATCATTTTTATATAGTTTGAACGGTAAAAAAATCCATAACATATTAAAACATTTTTTAACTTTTTACTTTTTTTTTATAAAATATATTTTATAAAATTATAATTATAAAAAAGTTACAATAATATTACATCATATAAAAAATATTAGATTAAATTAAACAAATATATCGATACATAACTAAACCACTCCAACCTAAAGTATAATCAAATCAACACATATTAGGAGTTGAACTTAAAACCTCAAAATTTGAATACGGATTCTCATTTTCTAATTAGATTTTTTTTTTAATTTTTAATTTACCCTTAACTTTCAATCTTTATATTTTTAATAAAACAACACTCTATGCTTAAATAATTTTAAACCTGCAACCTTTTAAGAGTTTGACCCATTACATCATACCATCATTAGAACTAACGCAAAATTGACACATGAATATATTCTTTACTCTATCATATTAAAGATTCCATATTAGTTTGACAAATTCACATAAGTATATCCGTCTGGCTTTTATATCTGGCAAATAAAACAGTTGTCTTAGTCCTAAATAAACCTTTAATTTTGTATATATATAAAAAAAACCTTTTTACCATCTATGTAAAAAATATTAATTCCTCAATAAATTTATTCCATAACGTCACAGTGACAAACGGGGCAATTGAGAGGAAAAAGGGAGATTTTTTTAGTTATGCAAAGATATAATGTAAGCAAGAAAAAATCAATGTCATGAGTGCACCACCATCGTGGCCATCTTTATCCAAATTTGAGAAAATTCTGTATAATTATATTCACGAAAACTTCACGAGTACAATGATGTGTTAGCATTGAATATAGAATTATAGATCATTGGTAAGTATAATTATAATAATATTTATGGATCTATTTATAATTGTTTCCATTTTTATAAAAAAATTATAATTTGAAAGTAAGAAGAAAGATTATAAAAATTGAGATCTAAATTTATATTTATTAAATATTATATTTTAAAAATAAATATATAAATTATATAATTGAAATAATTACCATAATTGAATTTGCTTAATTATTGTAATTTTTTTTTTTATAGAAAAGGGAAGGCGACAAGAATTTGATGCATTTATATTAACAAACTCCCATCATTCCATTTTCATGAAGAGTTTAAAAAGAAGACTTAATATCGAAGCCAATGTGGTAGGTCCACACTCAATTATTTCTTTCTGCCCTCAAATTTGCTTCAGACACAAGTGATTGTTGGCCCGACCAAAAAAAAAAAAAAAAAAGATGTTCGTCCATTGTTACTCCTTTTGTACTAACATTAATAAAAAAAATTCTAACATAAATTAAGTCTATTTTTCTTTTCAATTGTCTCAGTTACACATTCAAAATTAATAATATTTTTATTAAGAATTAGAAAATAAAAAATTATTTTATCCATAAATAATAAAATATTTAAATTTCACAAATGATATTAACAAGATGACAATTGAAACATTATTTTATAAAATTAGAAAAATAATATATTAAAAGAAAATCATAAACAAAGCTTACAGAAAGAGTTATATTAGAGCCAATTTTATTCTAATACTAATTAATAAATAAAGAAAAATTAAATGAGCGAGAATATTTGAAAATTCAAAGCACGAAGAAAGAGCTCAGTAAGAGTAAAATGAGAACGAGTGCACCATAACAACCTGCTTCTTGTCTGATTAAATTTTTTTTCAAAATCAAACGCATACAAAATTTGCCCACGGCGATACACAAAAAAGGCTCCTTGAGCCATCCTCCTAACAACAAACGCATTCGACGATTTCAATTCTCTCTCTCCCCGTTTGCAGCTCTGAGAATCCATCGAAAAAGCGCCAATTTGTCCGGTGAATGGAGGCAATCAGAAAACAAGCCACGCGGCTCAGAGAACAAGTAGCCCGCCAACAACAGGTCTCTCTCTTTTTCTCTCTCTCTATCCAAACCCTAACTTCCTTTTTCGTAATTTGCTTTAGATCCAAGTCAACGTCCTTTTCTCAGCTTCATCTATGATCTCTCTGTAAATCTTTACTAATGTTATTTAGCGTTTTGTTTTAGATTTGATTTTCCTGTTAATCTGTGTGATTTTGATTATGCGTTCGCTCGATTTCTTAATTAAATGCTGGATCTATTCCGTTTGCCTTATTGTGTTTATAATTCGTGAATAGATTTAAAAGAATGTAGAAATAATTGGAATTAATTGTTATTCGAATAATAAACGGAGAATGATGAGCTAATGAAAGTTATATTAACAGCTGAATTGAAATTAAATTTGGAGAATGGAATTGGAGTCAGTAAATTTTCGTTTTAATTAACATTTCAATTGAATGACAAAAATGAAAATGAATGTAAAATATTGGAAATTTCTTGTATTTTGAAATCAACTAGAAACTCCTCGGTATGTGTTTTATTTGTTTGGGATTGCTGTTTACTTGCTGCTTAATGTGTTGTAATTCAAATGCTTGGCTATGTTCTTGGACTTTGGAACTTCTTTGCTAAGTTTTGCTGCCAAGGATGATATTTTGCTGAATGTTACTTCAGGCTGTCCTCAAACAGTTTGGTGCTGGGGGATATGGAGGTTCAGACAATGTAATTACTGATGAAGCGGAGCTCCAGCAACATCAGAAACTTGAGAAGCTTTATATCTCAACGCGTGCTGGCAAGGTTGCTAAGTTGTTCAGTTGAATCAACTTTGGTCTCTTGTTCTCTCTTTGTTCACCATGGTCAATTTTGTATTTCAGCATTTTCAAAGGGATATTGTCCGTGGCGTAGAAGGAAATATTGTCACTGGGTCCAAACAAGTTGAAATAGGTGAGTTGGTGAAGCATTGTCATTTTTTTTTTTAATTCCATTTGGAATTTAATGACTTGACATTTGTTATTCTGTTATGTACATTTTTTTCAACAGGAACAAAGTTATCTGAGGATAGCAGGAAATATGGAGCTGAAAATACTTGCACCAGTGGCAATACATTATCAAAAGCTGCATTAGGTTATGGACGTGCTCGTGCCCAAATGGAGAAGGAACGTGGGAATCTGTTAAAGGCTCTTGGCACACAGGTTTGTTTAGAATTTTCGGTACTAGAACAAAAAATTCTAGAAAGTTAGGTTTCTAAGTTCATTAATCCATGGAAGAAGACTTTTATGTTCATGGTTCATATGATGACTGTACATGGATTCTTCATTTTGGCATTTTTTAGATTTTTTTTACCTTCCCCCTAATCATGGTAGGCCATACAATCATCTGGCTAATATTTTGAATTGTTTGATTGTTAGGTTGCTGAACCACTAAGAGCAATGGTAATGGGAGCTCCTTTGGAGGATGCACGACATCTTGCTCAGCGTTATGACAGAATGCGACAAGAAGCTGAAGCACAGGTTTTGTAGGCTATCACTATCTTTCTAATCCATTGGATATCTGCTTGTTTTAATTTCAGAGGAATATTTACTCATTTATGCGTAGATAGTTACAAACACTTAGGTCCATGATGTGAAAGGCTTGAAGCCCGCTAATCAGTTGTGAAGATGGGGCTTCATTGCAGGTCTATACATGATATTTTGTGTTTTCTAAAGAGTTGTTGAGAGTGATATTCCTTTTTTCATCTATTATTGCAATGTGTTATGGAGTATGGGTAATACTTAACCTTTGTGCTTGATGATTATCAAAGCTTAAATTTGAAAGGTTGATTGTGCTACAAGTGTGTATTTTCACCTTCTCTTGGACTTAGACAGGCAATTGAAGTTTCCAAACGCCAAGCAAGAGTGAGGGAAACACCAGGAAATCCTGAGAGTGTCATGAAATTGGAATCTGCAGAGACAAAATTGCAAGATCTGAAGTCAAACATGGCAATTTTGGGAAAAGAAGCCGCTGCAGCGATGGCTGCTGTTGAAGCTCAACAACAGAGGTTGACACTTCAGAGACTTATTGCGATGGTACTGCAAATTTCCTTTTATGTAAACTCAATTTTGTTTTGGATGAAATGCTGTAGGAACTTAATTCTGAAATTTTATCCTTCTGTCATTTTATCTTGGGCCTGAAGGTTGAAGCTGAACGCACATATCATCAACGAGTCCTCCAGATACTTGATCAGCTTGAAGGCGAGGTACGCAGCTGTGCTACTGAATCCTTTTGCTGCAATTGACCAACAATATCATGACCAGATGTTTCCTCCATTTTCTTAATAGATGATATCAGAACGACAACGAATTGAAGCACCTCCTGCCCCAAGCTTGGAGAGTATGCCTCCACCTCCATCATATGAAGAAGTTAATGGAGTTTATGCTTCTCAAACACATAATGGGTCAACAGACTCCATGGGATACTTTTTAGGCGAGGTATGTAACTTTGTCCTATATACCATTGGTACATGTGGACTGCCAAGTTGTTGTAATCTTTATGAGGGCTGACTAATTTATGTATTACTGCAGGTTATGCATCCATATAATGGTGAATCTGACGTGGAGCTTTCTTTGGCAGTTGGTGACTATGTAGTTGTGCGAAAGGTTTAACAATGACTCGAGTTTAACAGTTTTACATTCATATATAACTTCCAGTGTATGGTATTATTTCCTTCAAACTTGTCGCAATAAGGATTCAATTTCTATATGCTCTTTGGCAGGTGACAAACAATGGGTGGGCAGAAGGAGAATGCAAGGGGAAAGCAGGTTGGTTCCCTTTCGGATACATTGAAAGAAGGGAACGTGTTCTTGCAAGCAAAGTAGCAGAAGTTTTCTAGGGTTCTTTGCTTGTTGGCGTCTGAGAAAAGGATTCTGTATGTCTGTGTTTCTTTTTACTTTTTTTTTTTTGGTGCTTTATGTGTTCAAGGTGGAGAGTTGTTGCAAATGGAGGAATTCTTGTCCTTGGCCTAATTTTTATGTGATATAGATACCAACACTTTTTTCCCATCAATATGTGCATTCGTTTTATGTTTGTATTTAGTTTTTTAAGTGATGATTGAAATTTTTTCTTTTAAGGGAGCATTTTACTTTAAATTATTATAATAAAATTAATTAATTATAATTTAAAATTATATAAAATCTATCAAAATTTTAAATAGAGTTTACATTCATTAATAGTAAAGTTTTATATAGTTTTTTTATTATAATTATATGATTAGAGTTAAAAAAAAAAAAGTAAAAAAAGTAACTTTTAACTTATTTATTCCAACCAAAAAAAATCAAACGACATTTCTTCTGCGGACATGACAGACTATAAAGGTTCGATCGTCTAAATATATGAAAACACTTAAAAATTGAACATATTCGTGTTTCCCTGAGTTCGAGTGTCTTCAGTACAAAACAATTAATGTTTTCTAAAGGAAAACAGAAGTTCCAACTGCCAACTACTGGCAAGTGGAAAGGTTTTTGTTTTTTTTTTTTTAATGTGTTTTGGACCTTCTGTGTGGACTTCGGTGCTTGACCAGTCACCGCCACAGTTTTAGGTCCGGGTCGGGGCCTACCAATGCATATGATGATTAAAAGTTTAGCTCCTCGGATTCAGTAGCTAACTGCGTATTGTCCATCACCCTCCAGTTGTAATTTCGTAAGCCGATGGCGATTTTCAGAAAGGAAAAAAAAAAAAGGGACAATTGATGTACCCTTCGGCAGAAGAAAAAAAAAGGAAATTTTGGATCTTACTTGAGGAAAATATCTTAAATCCTCTCGGAATATCTATATTGAAGCCACAATAGGTAATACAGCCATATCAATATCCGACAATTTTGACAAATTACAGAAAGAAAATTACAAAATAGATTCTTAATTGATACATTATTTCCCCTCTTTTCTCCGGTTGAAAACTAGCTTGATTTCCTCTCCAATGATTAAGAAAAAGATCCAACAGCGTCATGCTAATGTGCTTGCACATTAGGAACAATGTCAGATGTAAAAGTGTAGCTTCATAACATTCTATACAAACATAGAAACAACTTCACGACACAACACATGGATAAAGCATGGTCCTGTTCCAACGGAAAACAAGGAGAACAAAAGGGAGGGAAATTAATGATGGGAACTATTTCTGATAATTGCTAGACTAATCATTTCATTTATTTGGTAATCGAACTTACTAGTTATTAGGCCAGTTGGGGCTCAGATTAGCCAAAAAGATGGCCAACATAATGCAAAGCATGACAGCCTGCATAGAGTTAGATAGAATAATCAGTAAATATTCTTGGAATATGATACAAGGACGCAAAAAAAGTCACTGTAACTCACCAGAAGTGGAGTGCAGTTAGACTGGTTCTGAATTATGTAAGATCTCCTGCTCAAAACCATAAAAAATGGCCAAGTATGAAGGGATGAAAATGAAAAGAAAAAACCACAAGAAATTTGAAACATTTACAAACCTTTTGTTCAGGACTCCCGAGTCCCTGCACGTCTTCAGGATTGAATCTAGTCTGCTATATGTCTTTTGTGCATTCGGATCATTATTGTCAACCTACAATAGCAGAACAAGCACTTTTGTGTCATGAAACAAAGAAAAACCCAGAGGAAATGACACATACATGAGATAAAACTAATGCGAATGGGATACAAATATGATGCATCCAATGACATTCTCATGGTTGGTGTGTATATCTTATATCTAATATTAAGGAGAACCACATACCTTGGCTTTCAACATACAAGAGAAATCATAGAAAGCACCATAGACATCAGCCATTGTCTTTGTTCGGTCAATGACTTTCGCAGTGAGACCTGGAAACATGACCAAGATAAACTGAACATCAACCCAAGATAATAAGCTTTACAACTGTTTACTATACATTCCCTGGACCAAACTTTAGATGTAAAATTGAATGATCAAGGGTTGACATAGAATGAGCAAAGCACCAAGATCAGGTTTATTATGATTCTATTTATGTAAACATGTTTGAAGAAATCTTTCAAACCCCTAGTCAGTGTCTGTGCCTTAAAGTTTAATCTCCAAAGAAAACAATTCCATAGACTAATATCTTACCACGCCTCATTTTTACAACTCCTCTAAAGACTTCAATGTTATTGTAGCATAAGGCCAGTGTCCCAATAGCCATAATCTAGTAAAAGCAAGACACAAGAAAATTAGAGACAAGCTTGAACAAGTCATCAATATTTAAAAAAAGGAGCTGATTTAATACACTTCAAGCAAAAATGAAATGACATGCAGTGCAAATAATATACAAGAGTGAAGACAACTGATGGAATACTCTCTCCAACCTGAGGGATAGCACAAAATCGAAATATTGCAGGATCATCTAGAGCAGCCATGTACTTCAGGCAATCATCCACATGTATTAAAGCATTGGTGATCATGTCATTCAAGCACTGCACTGCCTTGACTGAGTTTTCCTCATATTTTAAGTCCTACAGGTGAAAATATAATTTAAGAAGCGCATATTTGACAGGTATTCAAAAAACTAAATTCATACACATTGAAAAGTTACTCAAACTTGAATGAAATTTTGTTGCAACTTTAAATGGACATTAGGACAAAAATTGAGATACAAGATGCAACAGAGGCATACCTCAAGTTTGTTGACATATTTACTCCAAATCTGGCGAGGCCAAAACATGCGCGACTTTGGTATCTCATTAATATCCTCTAGATAATCTCGGATAATATTTGTTTTCTGTCATTTGGTTAGATCCCACACATGGTTTTAGAATCAAATCTTTAAACAAATGTCGAAATGCAGGCATGAAAAGTGTTGGTTCATTTATATATCAGAGCAGTACCTGAAGAAATAAACCCATTGAATTGGACAGAGAATCTGGAGCCAAATCTTCTGACCCATAGGCATGGAAAAGTTTAGACAGACCTAATCCAACAAGTCCTGCTACATAGTGACAATATTCATCATAGTCATCAACTGTTTCTACCTGCAATAAAAACACAAGTTCCCAGTGATATATAAGATAATGTAAGTACATTTAAAAGTTGTATTGATGCATAACATATCGAGCAAATTTAGTGGTGTGCTTGAGAGACCAAGTTCTTATATATGGTAAGAGACAATCTAGAAGAGATAAACCGGTGTTTGATATTTATAAATGAAAACTTCAATTACGAGTAGTCATATATCTAAAGCTCAAAAACCTTTTTCACATTCATGGGATAAAGCCTTCTGTAAAATTTATTTCAGCTTTTTGATATTTCTTGTTTAAGGGAAAAACCTGAATTTTGTTGACTGAAATAGAACCCTGTTTTTTCCTTCCCACCCTTCTACAGGAAAATCAGTGTTCATCAAGAATAAGGCAGGAGAAAATAAATAATGCAAGTGTGACAAACCTCCTTGCGAATAAATTTTGCCATCCCTGCACCCATTCTTTTTGTTGTGTCCTCAATTGCCTCCGGATAACTGCAGAATCAATTGAGAACTATTGATTATATATCTACAAGCGAAAACAACTTGAACCATGTATTTATGTTAGCCTAGTTAGGAGATAAACACATAAAGTAAATTAACTAAACACATACTAAAAAAACCAGCATCACATTGAAATACTGACATAAACAAGAAAGATCAATAAAAACTTAATAACTGACCCCTTTTCAAGTTCCAGAAAAGCAGTAGATACAAAATGAAACTGATCCATGAGAACTTTGTACTCCTTTGTACCACCTGAAACGAGAGAAAGCTATATAAGCAAGTGAACCAAGATTGTATTTGACAGGTAAAATTTCCAGCAATAAAATGAGCCCAATTCCAACAACGTACTGATATTCAAGAAAAATTAAAGACAAGAACTCCCAATGTGAAGGAAGCAAAATTTCAAGATGCTCACATGAAAAGTGCCAGTCAAGATCATATATGTGGCGATAAAAATCTTTAAGGATAGGAACTTTGACATCTGTTGCAATGCTAGTGTCATCCTCTGCAAGAAAAACCATGAGAACAGATCAAACACATGAATATATTGATCTAAAGAAATGAGCAAAAAATATACATGATAGGAAAATGACATTAAAAAAAAAATTAAAGGTTGAAGATATTAAGAACAAACCAACAGTATCAAGGGCTCGAAGAACCAAATAAAATATGCAGACCTGCAAAATCACAAAAAGGTATAATTGGGATTAGAAAATCAAAACATTGTGAGAGAAATACATATGAATGACAACAAAACAAAGCAACAAGGTTGAAGAATAATTGGTCTAACCTTAAGAATTAATACACATAAAGAATATCATCAAAATTGACCAGAAATTGATCAAAATCAAACAATTAACCATCGAAAACAAAAGTTGATTGCTTACGGCGTTTCTAAGCTTGGGGTCAAGCTGTTGAATAACAAGAGCGAAACTACGAGAAACCTTGTGAAGCATGGAGAAACAGAAAGCCCAGTGAGGCTGTGATGGGATCTGTTTCTCGGCATGCCTCGCAGCCATTTTCAGCTTCAACAATGGATAAAAATCATCTGGGTGTTTCACAAGCGCTCCCAAACTCCCCATTTAAAAAAAAAAATCCCGTCAAATCCGATCCAAAACAACAAAATAAAATCTGGGTATACAAAACCAACCACTTTTGAAGAGCGAGTGAAGAAGTAGTAGGATATTTCTGGGGAGATGATTAAATGGTTTTAAATGATGCTTGGATTTGGCCTATTCTGGCGTCCGAGAATTGCCTAACCAATTGCCAAATTAATGTGGTACGAAACTTAATTGATATTTTCGTTTTTTTTTTTTTTTTTTTGGGTGGGTTCAAACGAATTGCGATTTGAAGCTGAGTTTGTGAAAATGACGTCTGGTTGAATTATGGGAATATAGTATATTCAATTAGGTTCCCATTTTTTTTTTTTAAGGAATCATAATGTTTTTGAGGTAATTTCTGATACTTAAAGCAAAAACAAAGCAGAATTTTAAAGGAGGGCAACGATATCAAATTAATTATATGTTGTTCTAATAATAAAAGTAATTATTAAGAAAATGTGGTACCGGTAAATTGTAAAATTTTTTTAAAAGATATAGACGATAGATCTATCATTTTTTTTTTAATAAAATTACAAAAGGGGTGTGGATAAAAAAACCTTTACTAATTATTACCACTAAAATAACTATTTATTAAAGAGAAATAGTAATTTTTTAATAATTATTTCTAACAAACTCTAAAATCATATAAAAATCAAGTCAACTTGTACTACGAACATAGTTTAATTTATAGACAAATCTATTCTTGTACCGTGTTTGCATGTCTAAATTAGTTAGATGTACCCATTTTATTTAAAAAAAAATGAAAAATAAAATCAAAAGTCAATTACGACTAGGCTAGGACGACGTTTCTTTTTTTGGAAAGATACTTACAACTTTTCTTAGCTCACAATGAAGCGGTCGAGTATGGATGGCGAAACCAGAGATGTTATGAATTATGGAGAAGCAGAAACCCCAGTGAGGGTCTGCGGGGATAATATGCATTCTAACATGCCTTGAAGCCATGATTTTGAGCTTCAACAATGGGTAAAGCTCGGCTGGGTGTTTCACGATCTCTGAAGTAAGGGTAGCAAAACGTCTAAATTTGTGAATCGTGACGAACAAACCTTAACCTGATGCAGGCTTTGATGGGACATGCTTCTTTGCATTCCATGCAGCCGCAATTTTCTTGATCCTCAACAATGGATAAAAATCATTGGGGAGTTTCAGAACAGCTCCCAAACTCCCCATTTTTTGTTTTTTTTCAAAAACTGAATATTGGGTGTAAGAAATCAAGCATTAATTAACATCGTTTTTGGCTTTTGCAGCTGATAAATCATAGATTATGTGTGTTAGTTGACATAGTAGTACTAATGTTTCACTATAAAAATAATGAGGTGCTAGATTTTAGTTGTTTTTTTATGTAAAGATTTGACAATTATTTTATTTTGGATCAAGCAATCTGATATTAGATCGGAAACATCTCGATTTTGGGATTTTTCTTTGTTTTTTTTTTAAATGAAAGAATGACCTATGAATGCTGACAATAAGAAAGTTTCATCATTTATTTGATACAACGTGCATTGATGTAAGGACTGTTAGATTATGCATCATCAGTTTTGAAAGCCTGACGTGATTTTCTAACGATTTTAAAGATATTTCAATAGATGCGGTGTGACCCTTATAAAATTACAATCAAATATTTTACTATTAGATTAGACAACGTTTGCCACTCCACGTCGTGAAACTCGTGCACCAAAAAATTTAAAAATTAAAGAAAATTGACCAATTATCTATGTAAATATTAAAAATAAATATGATAATTAAAAATATGATATAATTATATGATATGAATATAACGTAAAAATAAAATATAAAAATTATATTATTTAAAATTATAATAATTATATATTTAATAAAATTAAAAATTATATCTTATTTTTTTATTAATATAAATCATAATACGTAATTTTCATATAAAATATGATATAAATATTAATATTTTATAAAATACAAATATATAAATAAATCAATCTAATTAAAAAGAGGAGAAAACATTTTATTTACAAAAATAGAGCATAAACTTGGTAATTTTAATTTCGTGATTATTATATTACGCAATCAGACAATCACTTCATATTTTTAAATGAAAAAAAAATCAAAATTTACTCATTGAGTAAAGAATATATCATACCTTGATATTGGTCACCGTCATAAAATCAAATGCTTCAAAGTTTGATAATCATTTAACCTAAACCTAAAGTTAGGCTAGTCAAAGAAAGGTAGCCTAACCTTTAGACCGGCTCTCAGCTCGGAGTGGTCGATATATTAAATAAAAATTTTCATAAAATTCATTTAAATAATTTTATTTAAAATTTTCCTATCAATTAATAAAGATAATTTTGAGTACTACTCCCAATCTAATAATTAAAGAACAGAAATCCTCAATTCCCAAGTTTAGGAATAAAATGAATATCATAAAAAAAACATGAAATCAAACGTCATGTATAAAGTTCAAAGAATTATAATTTAAACCTGGATAATAAGTTTTTTTTTAGAACTTACAGCGTTTCTAAGCGTGGGGGGAAGCTGTTGAATAACGAGAGCGAAACTACGGGAAACTTTGTGAAGCATGGAGTAACAGAAACTCCAACGAGGCTCCGAAGGAATCTGTTTTTCAGCATGCCTTGCAGCCATTTTCAACTTCAACAATGGATAAAAATCACCTGGGTGTTTCACCAGTGTTCCCAGACTCCCCATTCTTTTAATTTGTTTTTTCTTTTCTTCAAATCTAAGATTCCGGGAAAAAAAAAAAACTGAGATCAGAAGTAGTGTAATGGTAGCTTGGGATGATGGGGGGTTTTTATAGTTGATTTACAATCGTAGCTTGGGATTATTTTGGTCTATTCTGGCGTACCTGAATTTGCATACAATACTTAATTGTGCGAAATGGTGTAATTTGTCAAACTTGAGTAAAGAGTGTTTACTATAGGCATTATATATATATATATATATATATATTATTTTTGTCTCAAAATATTTAAGATGTATTATTTTAATAGAATTAAAAAATAATTTTAATGTATTTAATATTAAAATTAATTTTTTTATAAAAATAAAGTTTAATGATTTTTAATGTCAAAAAATTAAAAAAAATTTAAAATATAAAAAAAGTTCTAGATATTTAAAAAAATAATTTTAAAACATCCTAAAAAAATAAATAAAAAGATATGACACAGAAAATATATTATAATTTATGTATTTTTTTATTTGATGAGAATGCATAGTAAATGACTGCCTTGCAACGGCGATTAAAACTCTTCCAAACGTGTTTTCGTGGCAACTAATTTCGCATTGACCCGCGTAAAACAGCAGGTATTACAGTTGACAAACCACAAAGAAAATGTGCACAAAGTTCACACTGGTGTATAACAGTTTAAGAAACCGTGTTTTTTTTTTTTTTTTTTGGGTACTATTTTCTTTTTTAAATTTGAAAATTTTAATTTATTTTTTCTTTGAGTATGAAAGTGCAATGGAATTATATTGATAAAACAATGAATCGACCAACATGTTTTTAGGGAGTTATAGGAATTTTTTTGAAATATATAATTAGATATTGGGATTTTTTAAATTAATAATCTCATGTAATTATTGTTTAAAAAATAAACTCCTATAGTTTATTTTTTAAATAAAACTACATATAAAAAGGAAAAGTAAACGATCAATGAGAGGAACCTACTTTTTAATTTCCTACCTCCTCGCCTATAAAATTTTGTCATTATTATTTTTACCTAACAAAAAAGAACTAGTAATACCAATTACCATTAATCACATTAATTAATGTTTCGTTGAATATTAAGATGAAATGTTAATATTCATTTTCACCTTTCATTCCAATGAACCGCCTCCTGATTTTGCCGTCAAAAAATGCTAAAGGGAGACATTGAGACCTCGGTTTTGAGGCTCTTCCCTTCCTTCACTCCTGTACTCCGATAAAAAGTGAAAATTGAAGGTTGAGTTGGTCTTACGCTTATACCAAATTGTTTCAAAAATATTTTATTAAATCAATAGACAAATAGTATTAATTTTCTGTTTTACTAAGGAAAAATACCGCTTACACAACAAAAGTTTCTATTTTCTCTTTTTTAATTAAAATTTTTTTTAAAATAGATAAACTGTTCAGTTTATCAAGTTATAGTAAAATATGTCGTATCTAATAATTTAAAATAAATGATTACAGATCGTACATTCGAGATGACTCAAACAAATAACTATTAATAAAATTCGGATCTAAAATCTTTTAATTAAAAAAGATGAATTTTAACTAATTTAACTAATCACTTATTATTTATTACTAATCATTGAAAGATTAGACTTGGACGGTAGAAGACTCTTAGATTGTAATTTATACCAAACTTTTTTGTTTTCTTTTCAGCAAAATATAGAAAATTATTAGATGGAGTAGCACCTTTCTTTTTATACTTACAAAATAAAGTCATTTATCTTTGTCTTATTGATTATAGTCAAGAGTGCTGAGCTGCCTAAAATTTTAGTCACTGACTGCGTTTGAAGAAAACCTGAAAACAATGTGCCACTAACCATTGCTGATCAGACGACGACAACCGTTGCACATGAATCATCCTTTGACAAAAAATAATAATAAATGGTGGACTTTGGTCTAAACAGTGGAAAAGTCCACCACGATTTATATTATTAATATTCTTAATCTCAAGCTTTTGAGGTTATTGACTTTGGTTTAACAACAAATAATGGTATATTTTGTGATTGAATGTGAACAGATTGGAAATTTTGGCAAATAAAAATAGAGGTAGGGTTTAGCAAAATTTGATTAAAATAAAAAAAATTTTAAAAAATAAAATTTTTAGGAAAAATGTAGTCGGATAATTTAGATTATATGAGTATTTCGGTTTAAATGGTTAAAATAATCGATTTTTTATTTTAAAATATTTAATCAAATAAATTAAAATACTTGAATTAATATAAAATAAATAATTAAAAAATATAGGATATAAGTATATATAATAATATGATATATGTATATTTAATGTAAAAAATAAAAATTAAAATCGATTCACTTAAAAAAATCGATCATTTTAATTTGATTAGATTTTTTTATATATTAATTAATTTAATTTTTATAATAAATTAAATTGATTAGTTAATTTACGATTGAATTAATTAAATTAACTGTTTGTTAACTTTAAATGGAGGTATTGAACAATTGTTAGAATTAGTCTTTATGTAAAAATGTTTAAACAATTTATGTCAAAAAAAAAAGAGAGTGAGCAGTCGCGGCTTATGTCAAAACCCAGGTTGCTGGCTTGTTGATTCCAACGTTTTTTTTATCGTACAACTTTTTCAGGCTGGGTTTTTTTTTCTGCTTTTAGCCGACTTTAGGCGTGTTGTATCTCGGCTTGCTTTTGAAGATCCAACCCATTGGTAAAATTCAAAAGGATATTTCAAGTATATCCAACTATGTATTACTGGCAAGTCGTGCTTAATTATTGCAAGCAGGCGTGTCCTAGCTGCCAAAGACTTGTCGTCGTTCTTGAGTGCCTTGATGAGGAACCATAGTATTTTTTTGTAGCAAGGCACGGCAACAATACCTGCTATATGAGTCATTATCATCTTGTTTTTCAATCCCCATTTCTGAAGCAATTTGGAAGAAACTAGCTAATTTCCAATTTCCCAGCTGATTTCATTGAAAGCAGCTTCTCTTATTTTTTAAAATTTTATTTCTTTAATGGGTTCATGTCGGTTTACCTGTCTTATTGAAAGATTGTACTGTAATTATCAATTACTATGTCATAAATCTAAAGTTTTCACATACGCGCACAGCCCAGAAATAATTTGCTTTGTCTCCACATAAACAACTAATCTTGCACGTAGCAAATTTGAACCATGATTTTCAAGAGCCCTTTCCTGTTCAATTATCAGCAATACCAAGTTTTGTTAGATTTTAGTGTTCAGATGGCTTCGGAAAAAGCCAGAAAAAGGTGGGTCAGTACTGAACCAAAAGAAAAAGCAAGTTGTATTGGCATTTTCTGGCATTAATCTACGGTTCAAGTTGTGGGGCTTTGTTGTCTTCTCGGATAACACATTGAATTCATACTTATTATCACATGTTTGGATCGGAGGAGTGTGGTTTTTAGCCAAGATTGATGCAATTCAGGGTGAATGTGGTTTTAAGCATCTGAGAAATACAGGCCGTTAGCTAGCTCTTATAGTTTCTCTCTCCCTTTTTGGGTCAAATTTTCTTGTTTCTGCCTTTTCGTCGATAGACTTCATATGTATCTTCCCTTCCATTTCAACAATAATATTAGAATTAAAATTTATTTAATTTATTAATTCATATAATTATTTTTAAAAAGTAGCATTCAATACAATTAAGATTTAAATTTATATAAAAAATAATACTATTAGAGTTCTATATATCAAATTTATTAACCTATTTTATTTAATTAATTTCAAATCAAATTAAGTGATTTATTAATTTCATAGCTATTTTGGCCAAAAAAGTTCCATAGTTTTTAATTATTGTAACACATTAAGAATTGCCAATTTTACTTTTTTTATTTATTGATTGAAAATTTTATGTCAAATTAAAAGAATAGTTTCTCATCAATTAATTATTGAATCAGTTGACAATTGAAAATTATTGATTTAAAAAAAATTTGTGCATGTAATATTTTTTTAATCAAATAAATAAAAAAAATTAATTTATTTTACCAACGGTCAAGCATTTTATCAAATACGCAAGGCAACGGTTAAAATTAAAAACTAACCGCCTCTAGTCACCAGTCTCCACGGTTTACCTATTTAAGACGGTAACGTTAATCAGCTGTTGGAGGTTACGTAACCGCCAAAGGCTGTTTTATTTGTCTGGCTCTTTTGCCTCCATTTCTTTCAAATCTTCTCTTTATTATTTCAATGGGTTTTTTCTACTTCAATCCCTCGCCAAAAATCCATAAAACTAAAACCAAAGAAAATGCTAACCAAAGCCCTAATTCAACTTTCTCTCGCTCCTCTCCAAAACCCTAATCTCAAATCCTCTCATTTAATTATTTTCCCCCAAAAACCCAAAATTTCAACTCATCGTTTCCACCGATCCCAATCCTTTTTACTTTGTTGTTCCCGCAGTATTGCACCAAAAAATCAAAGCCGTAGATCGAAAAGTTACTGCATTAGCCCTATCCAAGAATTAAATTGTGAAAGCAACGAAAATTTGGTTGAAGAAGAAAATAAAAAGGAAGAAGAAGAGGAAACGGGAGTACAAGTTAAAGGAGATGGATTAGCTAATCAGAGTATATGGAATCAAATTAACGAGATTGTGGCGTTTAGTGGGCCCGCTACTGGGCTTTGGATTTGTGGACCATTGATGAGTCTAATTGATACTGCAGTTATTGGTCAAGGAAGCTCACTAGAGCTGGCTGCTTTAGGTAATTAAATAAATTTTTTAAAATTTTTTATTTGGAACTTTTTTTTATAATTAAGGAAAGGAGATAAAGAAGTAAAAAAGTGGACATGAATAGTGGTTACTTATTTATGATAATGATTGATTCAATTTGGATGGCCAGGTCCTGCAACGGTTGTTTGTGATTATATGGGTTATATGTTTATGTTCGTTTCTGTTGCTACTTCCAATATGGTCGCTACTTCCCTTGCTAGACAGGTTAGTTTTTTGAACATTTGTGGGTGTTGTTGCTTTTGTGTTTTGTCAGTCAGTACTACTAATAATTTAGTGTCATAGCTTTGATGGTGTCGGAAATATCAACTCAATTGATAAATGTAAGTGTAACTATAAAATAAGGATAAATTTTGTAATTTAAAATGATTCTTGATTGATTTAACTAGCAAAGGTTACGGAAGACAAAGGAACTAATATGTAATCTCAGCGTATTCATTAAACTGTCCATCAAGAAGTCATTTAAATGGCTTTTATATAACCTAAACGACTGGCTGTCATAATTCATTTAGCATTCAGATTAGAAATTTGTTCTGTTGTTCGCATGAATGCTATGATACTTTGTTATAGCATGATTATTTCATTGTATCTAACTATTTAGTACAAAGTGTGGTATACTGTTCTTTCTTTTTTATGACACTCTGGCATTTGGATCCTTTGTATAATCAGTTTCTACTTACTTCTCTGTGTTTAAGGCTGCATTTTAGGCTTAACTCTTTAACAATGTCGTGTTGCTGTAGGATAAAAATGAAGTGCAACATCAGATATCTATCCTGCTTTTTATTGGTTTGATTTGTGGCTTCTTGATGCTTTTCTTTACAAGATTTTTTGGTTCATGGGCATTAACAGGTAACAAACAAGCATATCTATATATTTTAATCCCAAATTTTCAAAAATAAAATGTGTAAATATCAAATTTTATCCAGGTTTACTGGATAAAATCTCGTTTTTAAATTTTATTTATTAATATTAAAATTAATAATTAAATTATATATAAAAAAAGACAATGGTATCGTATACGATACCACTGAACCTGTACCCAGAGCCTGACACCTTGTGCCTGCTCCAACTACCCAACCTACTCCATTGGCAACCATACCCTGCACTGGCAGCACCCGTACCCTATCAAACCACCTGCTCCCTCTTTGAAGCGCCTAAAAATTCCACACCCTTCTTTAAGCCAAATGACCTCCAGGCACCAATCCCTCTCACCCTCAGCACCCTGCACCTTTATACCTCGTGCCTAGGCCTTCACCCGTGAGAGACCAAAACCTCAGCACACTGCACTTTCAGACCCAATGCCCAAGCGTTCGCTTGTACGAGAACAAGTTTCCTCCCTTGCGCCAGATCTCTCTCACCAATCACCTTGCCCAAGCCATGTGCACTCCCAACCCGATCTCGTCCTACCCATACGCCGGCACCCAAGCTTCCACGTCAAAACAACCCAGCTACTAGCAGAAGGAACCAGCGCCAATCATCAAAGTCCCAAACTCCAAGCACTTGAGCTCTCTGTCACAACTAAACCCTAAGCCTCCATGCACCCCGCGAGGCCCCAATCACCCAACTAACCAAACACCCAAGCCGTCCCAACGCCTTCGCCCCACACAATACCACCTCTAACCCAGCCAAGCCTTTCCATCAACCCCACAAAACCCCACACCCACTAGAAAGCCAAAAAAAAAAAAAAAACCACTAGAAAACAAACAAAAAAATATCAGCCAAAAAAATACACAAAAAAAAAAATTACAAACACAGTCCTCTTAGCAAAGAGGAACCATCAGCACCAAAACCCTTGCCAAAAAGCATAAAAAAAAAAAAGATCGAAACTTTAAACTTCAATTTATGCCAATCGGGGTTGTTCCTGGTAAAAGAAAGACTGGATCTGGAAAGAAGGCGTTGAGAAAAACTTTTGGAAACCTTTTGGTACTTTTCGGTGACCGACGGCATGGTTGATGGCAGTCGGTATGGTGGCTCGACGACCAGAGTCTGGGAGGCTGGCTGGTTTTAGCTTTTTTGGAAGAGAGAGGAAATTTTTTTTTGGCTGAAAGGTGAAAATGAAGGAAAAAAAAAAGGTTTTATATAAAAAACATAAAGTTTAAAACGATATCATTTTAAGTAAGGGGATCAACGTGTGGACTTAGATTCAACCTAAGATCTGTGTGATCCGATATAGCGATTCGTTTTTCAGTTAGTCTTGAATCGGTTCAATTGAATCGTTTATCGAATCATTTATTTATCGATTTAATTGAACCGACATTAATTGAACTCTTGATTAGTTCAGTTTAGATATTTTTTATTTTTATATATATATTATTTATATTAGTTTTAGTTTTATTGTTATTTATACATGTTTAAAGTTTTTAAATTTTTTTTATAATAAATATTTGTTGTTTTATAATAATAATTAATAAAAATTAAATAAATAAATAATAAAAATAATAAATAATGAGTAATAAAATTAAACTTTCTATAATTTTGTAAAACCTTTTAAAAGAAACCTTATTAAATGATTATATAATAAACAAAATAACAATAACTAAATAATAATAACAATGATAAAAATGAAAAATGAATTTTAATTTTTAATTTTTTTATTTTTTAAAATAATAATAAAATAAATTTAAAAAAATAAAAGAGAATAATAACCAAAAGAAGCAAAAAAATCTTTTTAAAAAATGATAATAAAAATAAAATGATAAATTTTTTTCATGTTTAGATAATGGAGAGAATAAAAATTATCTTTTTTTAAAAAAATAATTTTGTTTAGATGTTAGGAAATTATTAAATAATAATAAAAAAATTAAGAAAAATAATAAATAAATTAATAATATTATTAATAATAAATTTTTATAAAAAAATATATATGAAAAATTTTAATTCATTTTTTAAAATTACAAAAATCGAATTTATTTCAAAAATCTGTCTAAATATTGAGAATTTTTCGATATATTCGTGTTTTCTTCAATGTCTAAAACTAAAACTCTAAACCCTTTCAACTTTAAAATTGAAACTCTAAAACCCTTTAAACCTTAAAATCGAAATTCTAAACCCTTTAAATCATAAAATTCAAAACCATAAATTTCAAAACCTTAAAATCTTTAAAACCCTTGAAACCCTAATATTTCTAAACCCTCAACCTTCAAATCTTAGATTCTCGAAACCCCAAAATCTTTCAAACCCTAAAATTTAAGCCCTAAAACCCTAAAGCCATATCCTAAATCTTGAAAAATTGACTAAGACTCTAAATTCAACTTAAACCATAAATTTGACATACAACTTCGAATCATCACCTAAAAATCATTCAAACTTTAAAACCTTGACTTAAGCTTTACTCAAGATCATTCCAAAATCCTAATGGTACGTATGAAAATTTTACTTGAAATAATTTATTCTCGAATGTCGCTTAGAGGATGGTATATTTAAAAAATTTTATTTCATTAAGTTTTTCATGCTTGATTCGCCTGAACAATGAGATTAAAACTTTAATAAAAAAATATAATGATATAATGAGATCTTAAATATAAATAATCACACTTAAATTTTATCTAGATGTTGAAGATTCATGATGGTCCTATTATATTTAAAAACTCAAATTTTAAAATTACATTTCATCATTATGCATAACATCTATTAATGCATCTATTTGTTATCAATTGTACTCAATTAGCACGTTTATGCCTTTAGTTATCATTTGTTGTCTGATAATACTATTGTTGACATTTTCGCATTAAAAAATGTGTTTAATTTAAAAATATGAAATAAAACAAAAATAACATCTAAAGGGAAATAATTCTTAGTAATTTATCTAAATGTTGGAGAGTCATCAACAACTATTATCCCTGAAGAATGTTATTTTCATTTTAAAAAAATATCGTGGTAAATATCAATTAAAAGCTTTCTCTTTAAAATTCTGCTTAAATGTTAGAGAATTTTAAGATAATTTTTTAACTTAAAAATTTCATCCATAATCCTAAATAAAGAATTTTAATAAAATTAATTCTTTTTTTAAATAAAAAAAATTATTATTAAATTTCAAATCAAAACTATTTCATCCAATACCGAAAATAACATATGATTAATTGGTACAAATTTATGGGCGTTATGGGGTACTAATCATTCTTTATATGTAATCGACTTTCGGACCCAACTTACTTTTCGTTGACCAAAATTTATCTTTTGATAAATTTTAAACTCATTTTTATAATTTATTTATAAAATAAACTTTTAGATAGACAATCATATTTTAAAAAAAATTGATGATGACTTTTTCGATTTTAAAATTCTTTTCGTCTAGTGGTCCAAAAACTATTACAATAGAATGCTTATTGATTTTGTTGATCAGCCGTATGTATGGTTTTCACTCATATTGGATAGCAAGAATCCAAATAAATAATGAATTCCTTCTATCATTTGATCTTTTCAGTGTTTTCTGGGCCAAAGAATGCACATCTTGTACCTGCTGGAAACACATATGTTCAGGTTCATTTTCTTCTATGTTTCTTTCCCATTTTACCTTTCAGATATTCTCTATTATTAGGCTATCTTAACTCTTATACTTATAAACCTTAGAATTTGTAAGAAGGAAAGGTAACTATAGTATCAGAGCCCTTTTTTCTTCCACCATTTCTACTTCCTTTCCTCTTTGACTGTTCATAGTTCAGACTTTAGAGATATTTGAGAGCATGCTCTTCTTTGGCAAACTGAAGCACACTTTTACTGAAGTAAATTTCTTACTTTTCTTTGTTATAGGTTATATTTATCTAATGCGATGCGCAATTATATGTACCAGGTTAAAGTTTCCCCTAAGTTTTCTCCATCTTCAATAGGTGATGGAATTTGAAGTGCTATATCTGCTTTTATTTGTTCATATATTCATCATGGGATAGAGGGAAGAAGGTATATAATCGCCTTGTTGAGCCTATACTGCCCTAACTGGAGTTAGGCAACATAAATTTTTCCATTACTATCTGCATCCCACGGGTAGTAACTGTTACTGAATTCCTAGTACTACCAGCCTTTATAAGATATCCCCCTTCCACTAGATATTCTTCCACTGCAACTAGCTGAATAGAATTTTGTCTAATATTTTATTCGTAGGGCTTCTTCTCTGCTTGTCATTCTTGTTTATTCCCATTACCTTTAAACAAAGTCTTTTCTGTGTGTAGATTAGAGGTTTAGCATGGCCAGCAGTTCTTGTTGGATGGGTGACTCAAAGTGCCAGGTGGTGATATATATTTTATTTTCTCCCTCTCCCATGAATTATTTTTGAGTAAACTGATAGTGCATTGTTCTTTTTGTCTTTTGTGAGTTCTTGGGAATCTTGACACACTATACTATCTGATGCATGCACAAAGTTTGTTTTTCATTTTATTTGTTTGTGAATGAAGCTACTTTAGCTATACTCCTTTGTGTCCAGCTATAACCAAGGATATTAATAAAGAAGCTATTTGGATTACTTATGATCTTATGGATTGATTATCTATAAAGAGATATTCACACGCATATATTTACTCTGCAATATCTTTTATGTCCTATACTGGCATACCTGTTTTAGGACGATTTATTCTGTCCTGATTGATTATGGATTTTCTGTTGTTGAATTGCCAAGATTGTGAATATTTGTTATTTCATTTTCCTTTTTGGTTCTCTCATTCTCTCTTTCTGTCTCCCAGTCTTGGCATGAAAGATTCCTGGGGACCATTGAAAGCTTTGGCGGTTGCCAGTGCCATAAATGGCATTGGTGATGTTGTCCTCTGCATGTTTTTAGGCTATGGTATTGCTGGGGCAGCATGGGCAACAATGGTTTCACAGGTTCTGAATGAACATTTGAAAAATGAGACGCACCCAAATTTCCAATTTGTAAAATTTAAGTGTTCATTGACCCGAAATACTCTTTTACACCGCCACTTACCAGCATATTTTCTAGGTTGTTGCAGCTTTTATGATGATTGAATCTCTGAACAAGAAAGGGTACAATGCATTTATCATCTCCTTTCCATCATTAAATGAGCTGCTGACTGTGCTAGCAATTGCTGCTCCAGTATTTGTAACTTTTATGTCAAAGGTTTACATTCAATTTCATTTAATAGCAATATCTGGTACTCTGTTATCATTTTCTTTCATCTGAGACATTTTGATGTTGTTTTAGGTAGCTTTCTACTCTCTCCTTATATATTTCGCCACATCTATGGGCACGCACACTGTTGCTGCTCACCAGGTTAGATTTAATCACGTGATTTTTGGTCACTTTCTTGGCTGCTCTTAGCTTGCATTGTTGAAAATCAATAACCATTTTATTGCAACTTGCTTTTCATACCAGGTCATGCTTCAAACATTTGGCATGTGCACCGTTTGGGGTGAGCCTCTCTCTCAAACTGCACAGTCATTTATGCCCGAGTTGATATATGGAGTCAATTGTAGTTTGGCAAAGGTTTGTTATCTGAATTTTAATTTTATGCTGATTGCCTTTTCCCCTGCCTCAACAGCATTAATGTATAGCCTAGAGTATCTTTACAGCATCTCTCGATGTGGATGTTGCCCTCTAACGTGTGTTGAATTGTTTATGATATCAAACAGGCTAGAATGCTGCTAAAATCACTTGCCACTATTGGTGCTACACTAGGACTGGTATTGGGGATTATTGGAACATCAGTTCCTTTGTTTTTTCCCAATATCTTTACACCTGATCCAGAGGTCATACAGGAGGTTAGTTCATGTTCATCGAATGTGTAATCCATCCTTCCTGTTTCCACCGATTGCTGCTTTAAATATTAGTGGTTGGGTTGCATCATGAGCACAAAAAGATTCCAGATGGAGTTAATTGTCCTGTTGTGATATAACTCCAAGAAATTCTAACCTGAATGTTTTACCATTTGCTAATATCTTATATATTGTTGCAATATTCCATTGTAAGCTGAGTTTTTCTGTTTGTCTTGGATATGAATAAAAAGGACTCTTATGCATCAATGGCATGTGGATCTCTTAACTGTTTGATCCTTGCTATTTCAATTGTGTCCATACAGATGCACAAGGTGTTGCTACCATACTTTCTTGCATTAGCTGTGACACCAAGCACTCTCAGCCTTGAAGGCACTTTGCTGGTATGCTTCTGTAATTTAAGTTTGAATATCTCAATTATAAATAACTTGGTTTGTTAGTTGTGCCTATCATACTTCATTGTGGAGCATTAATGAGAAACTTGTGCTAACTTCTCTAAATTTACATTCTATTATCACAAATGTATTTGTTTTTGTAGGCAGGACGAGATCTTAGATTTATTAGCTTGTCAACGAGTGGATGCTTTGCTTTTGGTGCTCTTGTACTGCTGGTAGAAATCCATTTCCTTATCCTTGTACTCTTTATCTCATACACTGCACGGATTTTGCAGTAGAGTCATGCTAACTTTATGTGTTACCAGCTTGTGAGTACTAAAGGATATGGCTTGCCAGGTTGCTGGTTTGCACTTGTGGGGTTTCAATGGGTAAGACTAACCATTTGCATTCAGGCCATTTGTTTCAGATTATCTGAATGCTGAAATTGTAGCATTTTTCAGGCTCGATTCTTCGTCTCCCTTCAACGTCTTCTTTCTCCGAATGGCATACTCTACTCTGAAGATTTGAGTAGGTATGAAGCGAAGAAGCTGAGAGCAGTTTAGCTTCAGAATCCAACATCAGATGATGGAATGCATTTTACTACGTATATGAACAATATGATTGAATTACTGTTAAACTGGCTTGAGCTTTCACCCTGGCAAGCAAAGATCTCGGACTTTTTCTTTTAAAGTAAATGGTCCAGAATTCATCATTTAATGAGGAGCCCGAAAGAAGCATATTGGCGTAAGCCATGTTATGTCTTATTGTTCTTCCCAGCATATGATGCTTGGGAGATCAACTGTAACAATATATTATTACTCTTTAATGTGAAGAAGAAAATAGTGTTGAGAAAGTTCTGAATCCCTGCTTTATTCAGAAATTTAGCGCGGGGGCGAGAGGAGTAAAAGCCGCTGATCGTGTACGCAACATTTCTCATTGGGCCCCTCATCGGCCACGGTGAAAACAAGCATAACAGGAACATCCTGACTCGAGCTTTTACCTTGTCAGATTTCGAAGAGGAAGAATGTGGTGTAATAGTAAACCTGGAATTTACAGAACAGGAAAGTGAGACAGACCAGGTTTGTTGGACCAGATGCTCAGATTCTTCCAAACGTGGGATCTCTTTTGGGGCCCACTGCCCTAAAAGAAATTTATTAACTGACGCTTTCAACTGCTATTCACGTTTCTCCATTATTTTTACTTTCTCTGGACTCTGCTGCAAATATTTAACTACTTAGGTTTCAAGAGTGGCTATATTTGCACCACTTTCCCTTATTATTTTTTTTTTCTTTTTGACTTTTCACACCTAATTTTTCTTAAATTATCTATTAACAAAATTATTTAATTATCTTTTTTCAGAAAAATTTTAAAAGTTTTTGTCTCCACACTTAATTTTTTAAAAAAAGTATCTCTCCGTGAAATTATTTTTCTTCCTCCAAAAAATTTTAAAATTTCCTGATTCCCTTAACTAAAAACTTCTAAAATTTTTTTACTCTAAAGCTTAAAATTCTCATTAAGAATATTGTTCGCTCCCCTCCCTCAGATTGTTAGAATCAAGAAAAAATCTAAAAGCTTATATACTATAATCAAGCAATATATAGTTTTTATCTACCAATTTATAAAAAAAAAAAAATTATAATTATTTAAAACTTATAATTATATTCTTATTAAATTCTTATAAAATTTATGCTTGATGAGATTAGAATTTAGAGTTTAGGTTCTTTTTCCTTAATTGAATATTTTGATTTATGATTTAAAGTTTAAGTCTTTGAATTTAGAATTTAGAATTTAAGATTTTTTTATATTTAAATAGTTAAATAATTTATTGACTATGCATTTTCTATAAATTATACATTTAATGAAAATGTATATCTGATAAATTATTTGATTTAGTGAATATGAATGTTTGAAATCTTTTAAAAGTGTAAAAAGTAACTAAGAAATTTTATTTAAAAATAATTTTTTAAAAACATAAAATAAATGTAAAGCGAGATAACGATAATGCATTTATAAACACCGGGTTTTGATGGGTAAGGCCAATGTCATCGGCACTCAATGATGCATTCTTGGGTCAACTTGAATGTACTCTTTCTTTTCTTTTCCAAGCTCGAATTTTCCTCGCTCCAACACCTTATTTCACCTCTTAGGGATAGTAATGATATTTCAATATTCATAAATTATTCACGTTCGGTTTAAATAAATTTTTAATTTAATTTTATTAATAATTTAATTAATCTAATAAATAGAATATAAATATTTTAATATTTAACTTGAATAATTAATAAATTTAATTAATTTTTTTATATTTTAATATTTTTTTACTCTTTTAATTAAAAAATTATATATATATATATATAAATTAAAACTTAAATTTGAGTTCAAATACAAAAATTAAGTTTAGAATCAAGCATGGAGAATCAAGGTTTTTTTTTTTTTTTTTTTGATAAACAAGCTTAATTGATGAACTCAAATAATTCAATTTTTATTTTATTTTGAATCAAACTCGTTCTTGAAAATTAAAATTTAATTTCCGATAATAAATTTCAAGCCAAATTTAAACTTTTTACTGTATATACTTAACTAAATTCAATTAAGCCCAACTCATGGCATATTTCACTCTGAGGATTTGAACAAATATAAACAGGAGAAGCTAAAAGCTGCTTGGTTTATTTTCTTTATGAGATCCATTCGATCTGCTGCCATTTTCTGGAGAACCAAATTTCTCACTTCTCACCATCCAATTGTATTTTTTCGGCCAATACCATTAACTTGTATTGAGTTATTGCAAGTTCAGACTGGAATATAGTTATAACGCCCTGGTGAACGGCCCAAAACATCAGATGGCACTGGGCCAGATTTAGGGCCTATCTTGTAATCGTTGTTTTATTATATAACTAGGAATATTATCTAATACATTTTGTTTAAATTAATTCAAAGATAAATTAAAATAAAACTAATAAAATATTTTGACATTAATTCTTTGGGCCCATGTTTAGGCATAGACAACTTCCAGACCTGAACCACATTGGGCCCAAGCTGGGCCCAAGCCGAACCTACTTAAGCTTGGCCCATTGTGTTACACCTCCATTTTCACCTTGAAACTGTTTCAACTGAGCATCAATTGTCGAGGCACATGTCCAAATCCCATATCAAATCTACACAAACTTGGAAGCTAGAAACTACTATAAACATATATTTGACTTAACAATTTCCTTTAATCCATCTCGAATTTATCTCAACATTACATGCATCATATTTGTCAATGAGCCAAATGGTCTCTTTCATCAAGTAAACCCTAACTTCAATTGAATCATCAAATATTTCACCAAAAATGTATTTCCGGGGACAGACTATTGATGAACAAATGGCATCATGGAAACAGCAAGCCAGCACGATCGAAGAAAAACATTACCAGAAATCAACTTTTAAACCTACTGCTTCCCCTTCTACCACGTCCGGACAATAAAGGTGATTGTCCTTTATTCTGCATATTTTACAAAGGGAATTAGAGGGGTCGTGGAACAGGCTACCATAATTTGTTATCCAAATAGTTAACAGAAAGTACAGAGCAATTCTTCCAAATATGTAGTTGTTTTCTTTTCTGTCATTACCAATGCAGGTTTCAGCTTTGATTGCCTTCTCAATAAAACTCTCTTAAACTCTTTCTTTTTCTCTTCAGCCTTCATTTTGGTGAGACTAGGCCTGTATATGATCACAGTCCGGCCAATTTGACCAACCACAACTGAACCAGTTGCCTGCTCCAGTTGGCTCACCACATCCTCTAGCTCTCCAGGACAGGTCCTGTGAATTTTGATCTGTTCACAAAGATTAAATATAAATATAGATATACCAGATATTTCTCAAATCAAAGATAAATTACCAGGGAATCTCACTGCCTCTTCACCGCTAACCAATCAATCTCTAACAAACATTGAACATTCATTTGAACTTATCTTCCCAATAAACATAAAATCAAGTCGGCATGTTTGATACTCATTTTTGTTCACCTGCTTAAATTCTCTACGCAAAAGGAGATGTAGCAGTGACAAGCATCTCACCAATTAAATTCTAAAGCCTAGAGTTGCATGAACTAAGACTCAAGAAAGACAGTTTAACCCAAGCCATCAGCACTTAAAAAAAATCTGATATTTGCTACCCATAGCTTAGAAAGCATCAAAACTAAGCAAAAAAGTCAAAGACTTAAAACCCTAAGTAGAAAATTTAAGAAAACAAAAACCCTTTAAAGGAAAAATAAAAGAGATGGTACCTTTAGAAGTTCATTGGCTTCAAGAGTCTCAATAAAAGAGGAAACGACATTATCAGTAACACCGGATTTGCCCACCAGTTGACACTTTAACTTCTTCCCTAAACCATGTGCATAAGAAGCCAGCTCTTTCTTTTCCTTAACCGTTAGATTCGGTAGTTTCACTTTCTTAACCTCGGTATTTCCGGCAACCACCTCCAAACCCAATTTTATCGGACTACCCTCTTCACCATTTTCAATCCCAACATCATCCTCGTTATCATTACTACCATATTCTTCAACTTCGGAGTCAAATTCTTGTTCAGGTTCTTTGTCCAGCAGGGATAAAGGGTAATTGCCATTCTGGTTTGAAATTGAGGAATTGATGAGAGAGAGAGATTGGGTTTGAGGGAAAGTGAGGGAAGAGCAAGAGTAAAGAGAAGAAGAACGAATGGATTTGTGAATGATTGGGATTTTATTGTGGAATCTTGAGATTGAGATGCAAATGGGTCTCAGGAAGAAGCTAAGTGTTGCCGCCATTACTGTCACTGAAATGTTGTTTTTGCCTTTTACCTGGCTACAAAGATATTTTAAGTTTTGATGATAGCATCGTCTGTGCTAAATTTTTTGCTGAATCAATCACTTTGAAGTCACCATGGGTGTTTGGTCTAGTGGTATGATTCTCGCTTCGGGTGCGAGAGGTCGCGAGTTCGATTCTCGCAACACCCCTATTTGCTAACAATTTGTGCAATATTTTCGAACTTTTGGCGTCTTAGTCTTTCCCATCTCGAGGGGGTTTATCCATCTCATCGCGTTTTTACCCCACCAAATATAGGTATAAATGATTAAAGCGTCCGAGAAAGCTGTGTATATCAATTTTTTTGGTTGCTCAAGAATATGAAATAAGCAGTCAGGACTTCACAGTCTTCAGCCCAACTTCCGTTTCAGAGTCGACTTTCTCCCAACTTTTCTTCATCCACCGTTTACATTTGAAAGCCTTAAAACGCCAGCCAAAATCGGTCGTTTGCAATGCCCACACTTTCTTTTGAAATTGAATATCTAAAATATAAGTATGGATGGAAACCACGAACCAAATCCGACGGAGATGAAGTTTATCAATTTGTAAGGAGGTACTGCTTCTTAAAACGATCCATTCAAAGAAAAGATTGCTGCATGTAAAGTTTTGTATTCCTCGTTTGGTCAAACGGATGTTCAGAGTCTTTTTTTCGTGCTATAATAGAAAGTAGAAACAGCGATTTTTGTCATAGAAAATCCAACCTTTTTTATGCACAGCTTTCAGTTAAATTGGAGAAAGGGATTCTGGCATTAGGTTTACTTTCATGCTTATGTTTCTACTACATTGCCTGAATGCTTATTTTAAACGAAAGCTAAACCGGGATTAGACAGTGGGTTAACAGTGAAGGCAAACGAAACCAAAAATAGGAAAAAGAGTGGACTCGACAGTCAGAATAGAAAATAACTCTGCCACGGAAGTACAAAGCTGTAGGCATGTTAAAAATAAGGTCACAATAAGTCGTGGCAGTTGGTACAAAATCTATCCCAAAAAATACTCGGAAAAGACATTGCACGAACAAACCAACCCCCCACATGTCACAGCCAACCAAGTACGGGGTGGACCCCACCACCTGCCCTTTGATTATTCATCAGATCGTCAGATCCAGGTGCCAAGGTCCACCCTTTGTTCAATCTCCTGCAACATCGTGACCAAAAAGTCTGAAGACTAATAAAAACTTTAAGATCAGAACCAAATTGAACCCAAACAGAACTGAAAAACAGATTTAAAAACCACGCCACTATTTTGTACCATACGCATCCCAGTCAAGTCATCAGCTACTTAGATTTGGTCTAGTACAAGTTTGAGCCTGTGCATCTTCCAACTATAGTTTCTTTCACCAGCTGCTTTGAACCATCACGAGCTGGACTAAAAGCCAGTGGATGAAAGTCTTCAAAAGGAAATTCCATCCTCTCAAAGTGCTTCACTAGCTGTTCCATGCCCTGTTAAATGTTCAATCATCAACGTAAGTTGTGTTGAAGTGAACCGCTTATTTGATTGTAATTCCGTTTGCAGATACATGTACCTGGAGTTTAGCACAATATATTTCACGAATCTTGTTTGACTGGAAACAATCCCAATGTTTATTGTGCCATGCATCAAAAAACTTCCTGGCAGCTCCTGGGTTTGTGAAGTTTACAAATGCATAACCCTTGTTTGACTTGGTACTGAAAAAATGGTGAATTTGGCAATATCACTCTCATCAAACTCGAAATAGACAGCATAAAAATGCAAGCAATATAATGTAACATGAACAATGTGAAATAACCAAAAAAAATTATTGAGGGGTATGAATTATTGTAACATACCCAAAGTCTATCGGAAGGTACAAGAAATCAAACGCTGACAATGAAGGTTCTTCATCTGCACCAGCATTCTGGAACTCTGCCTTTTTATTCATAAGCATGCAGTGCTGGTCCAGAAAATCCTTCAACATCTCCCGTCTACAAGAAGCCAAAATACAGTACTCAGAGCAGTGCTAAAAACCCAAAACTTCTAGTTGCAAGAGTGAGCATGAAAACGGCAAACTAAAAAAAATGACCTATCAGTTATTTAAACAAATATCAACAACCAAGGAATACAGGAACAGTTCATTCAAATGTTTTGAGCAATGAAATCAAAATATATGTCCCAATTTGCTTAACGCTTTAGGCAACCCAAAAGATCCATCCTTCACAAGTCTTAAACAATAGCAAATACTAATACAAAACTAGATCAATAAACGCTAAAAAAAAATCACAGAGAACGAAAAGGCAACTAAAAGATTCATAATCACATATCTTTCAATTTAATTAGCTACCTTAAAGGGTAAAAAAAGGGCTGAAAATGATATAAATGTACATAGATTAGAAGAAACCAAAAGATTATATACGTGTATCTGTTGGGTATGTTCTTTATCATGACCGTCGTTTCCATTCCATCATCTTTCAGCGGAATCAGTGGATGTTTCTCTCTGTTGTTATTCCCAGCTGCCCGACCTTGAACCTTCTCTGGGGACTCAAACGAAGCTTGATCAGCATTTCTACTAAAATGCTTGTTGTCTCCACTACTCCAACTATTAGGCTTCGCCCTCCATTCTTTCTTGCGAGCCTGAGTACTGTGATCAAACCTTACAAGCCCTTCGTTCCCATATCTTTTATTCCTTCCCCACTTATCTCTATTCCTTCTCCTGGTACCTCCGACGCTTTCCTTTCGAGCCACGACTCTGGGCTCCTGCGCTTCTTCAAGCACCATCTTAGTCTTGAATGGTTCCACCCAGGAACAGACTGGTTCAGTCATCGACACAGCAACAGCAGCAGCAGCCTTCTCTGGGATCAAGAAATGGGCGTGTACTGCATGTAGATGAGGATATGGGTATGAAGGGTGAGAGAACATTGGAGCTGAGAAAGCTTGGGGATAAGGAGATGGTAGGGTTTGAAAATGAAGAAAAGGTAGGTTTGTGGGTGAAAATACGGGAGAAGGAGCTGAAGCTAGAGCATTTCTGGCAGGGAAAAACTCTGGCGCTTCTGGGTTTAAGCTCCAGTTTCTCATCTCCTTGTTCTGAGGAAAACTTTGAGAAGCTTCAGTTCTCATGATCACCATTTTCAAATGTAACAATAACACGTTTCCAAAGCATCGCCATTGATCAATCCCCTGCAACCTATATATAGTACCCTATTCTTTTTTCTTCTCACTGTATATCTAATTCAAATTTATCCGGTATTTGGAAAATACTGAATGCAAGAGTTCAATGAACTTACAATCCATTTTTTTTAAAATTAATTACTAGTTCTATTAATCAATTAAAAATAATGAACGATTTTTTCGTTAACAAGAGTTATATGAACTTATGATCGATTTTTTTTACTACGTATTTCTTATTATTGTTATAATAATGAAATTTGCATATGGTCAGAATCCAAAAATTAATTCACTAAAGTATTCTTAAATGATAATAATTAAGACTCTACTGTATTAAAAAATTGGAATTAGTAAGATTTCTCGAGGTATCATTATGGAACCATATAAAATGTCTATTTTAGAAAAAAAATATTTTACCAAAATTGTTGCTATTTATATATTGGATTGTTCAATAAGCTTGACTAATTTCCAATATTTTGTACTATAATGCCTTTTCTTTTCTTTATTACCGTACTAAAAATGATTTGTTTCTTAATTCAAAAAAATAAATTACTTGAAAATTTTTTATTATAAAAAAATCCATATTTTAACATCACAAAAACAGAATGATAATGGTTATTTTTCTCTTAAATAAATCAATAAATTGATATAATTATTTAAATGATTATATATCAATTATCTAAATTGATTAATTATGATATTTAAAAACTTTATTGTCGGTATATTATACAATAATAATTTATGAAATAACTACACTAAAAAGAATAAAAAATGAAGCTTTAAAATGGAAAAATGTTTGATCTTCACTAATAATTTTTTAAAAATTTATATTTGATGTATTATTAATTTATAAATTTTATATATTATTAATAAATAAAATAATATTATTTTATTAGTAAGTGATTTTTTTAATTTTAATTTTCATATATATATTTTAAAAATTAATATTTATATATTAATAAAATAATATTATTTAATTTATTTTATTGATTACGAGTAAAATTTATGCAGCATGTATCAAGTATAAATTTTTTTTAAAGAAAAAAAAGCTTTTTGTCTCGCACAATTTACATAATTGTAATTGTTGGCGGAAGGTAGAGATAGCACATAGCATGCTAGAAAGGCAGCAAGCGCGTGAGAAAAATGCGCGTCATGAAACCATCTATCAAGAAAAGATATACGTGATGATTAGATATTTAGATGAGCCATTGAAAGCCTGGATTTGGTGGCCCAAAGAAAAGATTGTAAGTGTCTGAAATTCTGATTGCTTGAGAGAAGTAACCGGAAAATGTGAAAATTTGTCTGCGAATGTTCCCTCCTTCATTTATTAGACAAGAAGCTCTTGCTCAGTTTGTCAGAACTTGGTACTCTATTAGCCTCCTCTCCCCGCTACTAGCCATCCCTGGCAAATCTTCATCCCATGACCCCACGGATGGCGATCAAATCGGCCTAAGCCTCCTCCAATTTTCACATTGGGGTTTGGGCCGCTAAAGCTAGTCTCTAGGATTTGTTGCAAATTGTTACTTTGTTCTTCCTGCTCCTTTGGGATGTTGGGAAGCGGTCGGTGTATTTTTACTTTGGATTTCGGAGGCAAAGAATAACTACAGTGGTGGGCAGTGGCACATTGGACGGACAAACGAAGTTGCTCAGGATTTAAACAAACACTCCAACACAGCAAGTACATCTATTCTCAGCACTGATCAACTATAGATTGATGTCTCAAGTTCATTATTTTGGCATGTGCAGGTTTTCTTGGAAAAACAGGTTCAAGTTGAATTACCCGACATGATTCTTAAAATTCAAGAGGGAATCACAGGGAGGAATTGTAACTAATTATGCATGCTAAATCGACACATAATCACAAATTGTTTCACCATAAAATAATGACTCCACATATTTTATAAACTCGATAGTCACCTGCTCTCACCAGCCTCTAATTTCATTGGGCACACTTCAATGCTAATAAAGCAGCTCCATAGGCAGCTTCTGTCTGGGCTGCTCGACTCACAGGTAAACCAAGTACTCTATCTCGAATCCTTGTCCATTTGTCGTTCTTTGCACCACCCCCAGCAGTAAACTCTTCTTCCACTTGGGTTGCTCCTAGATCCTTCAATAAGATGTAAACTTTTGCCTGAATATTATACCAAGAGGAGGTACATTTTAGAATAACTGTCACCAATGGCAATCCATGCCTCCTTTCTGCAATCAAATAAATATTGAACAAGGGGCCATCTCTATATGGGCAATGGATTCCCAAATACCAAGCAAGTATGAAACCAGAGAGGTGACCACACGAAACTCACAGAGAAAAGGCATGCTGATTGCAATTAAGGTCTCTAAAAACAGATGTAAAATGCAACATAGCAGGCCAGACTAAACAAGAGCATTATAAACAGAATAGCAGAAATATGTCTCTCCATATCTACTTCGGCAATAATGAACCAAATATGACACAGATTGCAGAAGATTATAAAGATAATTAGAGACAGCCAAATGACAAACAACAAAAAGCCACTTCACATTACCTGATAAACACAAATTAGAGACAAGTCACAAATTTCTAACCGCTTTCCCAGGTTTTGTTGCATGTGCTGCAAGAAGGGCCGCCCTGTAATCAGTGGTCCTAGTACATACAATACCATCTTCTGAAAAACCTGCTATGATGCATTTTGTAAAATATTAACTGCAGTTTCAGAAGTTTAGGGTAGGTTTAACTTGCAATCAAGAACCAACAACATGCAGATATAAATCCAGAACAATTAATGCATAATTTTCCAACTTTTTCTTCATCAAATTTCCAACTAATTCTCTTTTCATAAGAAACAAATATAAAACACAAAATCATTATCATTTCATAATGCTAAACTCTTTAAGGGGTGCAAAATCTCAAGTTTTACTTTTTCTAATACAATTAACAAATGCAAAATATCACATTTTGACTGAAACGAGTTGTATCATGCTTAAACCACACAATTAACTGCCCTTTGAACCATCTAGGGAGGCATAGGAAGGTATTTAATGGAACAACCTATACCAAATTGTGTTATAACATCCCCTTTCAAATGACCGTCTGAAGTTACAGGGGCCTTGACCATAGGTAAAAGTCACGAATAAGGCTGAGATAACAGCCAAGGTTAATAGGAGGCAAGTTCAGGGCCATAACCAATCTATACACATGTGGAATAATTTCTTAATCATTCATTGCTTAAATTTTCTGTAGCCTGTAGATTGCCAGTAGGGGTTAAAATCCTAAAATTATGACTAATCACTTATTGTATAATACCTTCAAAGCATTGTTGTAATAAGAAACTCCAAGCTCCCCATCAGCTTGGTGCAATAATATTGCACATCTTTAGTCTGAATTGTCATTGTTCCACCATGAAACAAGCTTGCACAGAGTAAAGGGACAAGAGCACACTAAATGGTTTACAGGAGCAATGGACTTTACCACTGGTAAAGCATCTGGAGAACTGTCATTGTAGAGGTAAGGGCTGGCTAACGGTTCTCCTCTATTGCTGCAGGTGATAAATTCAGATACCACATTGAAATTCAATCCAGTAATCGAGAAGGAGAATGCACATGGATAAGCAAACAATCTTTTAGATAATCACCTGTCAATAATGAGTAGTTGCAGAAGTCCCATCATGCGAAATGGAAGCAATGAGAAGATGGAGATGAACAGGAACACCTTTAAGCAGTGAGAAAAGGGTTGTTTTCCATGACCTTGTCCAATCCATTGTTTCTTCCTTCTAGACAACAGAAACAACATCCTCAATATGACAGGGTAAAGACATTTACAGAAATGGTACGAACAAGCACCATTTTCCTCTTGTTCATGCACATAATTAAGAACATGGAAAACAAAAACAAAAGCAAATAAACAATTCCGATTTGAACTCTAAGGTATCCAATTCTATGTAAATTTTAAATGTTCAAGTAACTTCAAAAAAAGATTTATAACTAATACTAGTATAAAAAATATTATATTAAAATGCAGTTGTCGAGGCTTCTTACCATGTATTGAGGAATGAGGATACTCTCCCTTCCCTTCAGCGTGAATTGTCCCTTGATTGTCAATCAAAGCGCACCTAGCTTCAGATGTACAGAAATCCACTCCAAGATAAAGCTGCTCAACGGCTTGAAACCCAATTCTTGATTCTCTTTCTTACATCCAACAACCATTGTTCTCCGCTTTTTTGATTTATCTTCACTATTCTTGAATGGCCCAGTTCTTACATTCAACTTCCTTGAAGTACAACATCCTGGATAAATAAATATATATATATATATATATATCATGTTAGACTCTGTGAATCCCTGAATGACCATAGGACTCGCATTTTATGCGCCTCAAACAGCTATATTTAAAAAAAAATTACACAAATTAAGATATCTGACACTAAAATTTATTGAACAAACGTGTGAAGTGGTGGTTAAGAGGGAAAAACATTACCTGGTTTGGAGGACGATGGATAGAGAACCAGTGTGGAGAGGGAGGAATGGCGAATTGAGCCTGCATATTTCGGCACCTCTATTCTGGTGCATGTGCTTCTTTTATCTTTCACTCTGAAGTTCGTAACTGTTGTAGGATTATTGGACCGATTGTTTGTTTCGTGAGATGGGCCCTTCAATTGGATTGGGCTAGTAGCAATTAGGCTTGACCCAGTCCATTAAATTTTTAGTTTCAATGATTAAAATATCCTCGATTATTACTTCCTACGGTAAACATTAGTTTCAATAAGCCAGAAATATTGATACTGAAATACTTAACCTGATTTTAGCACTGATAAAATTTGCTACCTTTCCCAAATAAAATTGATTTTGAGTTTGTAAATAGTCATTTCTCAGAAAATTACAAAACCATGACACTAAAAATTTCAAATGCTATCTCCATCCAAAAATAATCAAACACTATAATTGAATTTTGATTATGCCCTCGAGTCCCCATTCTATCATTGCCTGAATTGGCAAATTATTGGACTCCAGTGCTCCAACGACATTCTCCAATATCAATCATGGGAAAGAAACAGAAAAGTCTAGCCCGAGGGCTGTTTGTGAACCAAACACCCACTTGATTGAAGACGAAAAGAAGGAAACAAAAAGAGAGGAAGAAAATTGGTGGGTTTTTTTTTTTTCTTTTCTTTTCATTTTTTGTGCAAGAGCAGCCAAAATATAAGAAGTAAGAGAAGATAAACAAGTATTATCGAACGAATCTCATTATTGTAAAAATTTGTTTGGATTAAACTTCAAAATCCTTTTTATTTTTATTATTTATACCAAACGCAAGGTAAACATAAAAGCCATTTTACTTATCGTGTATGTGGTAGTAATCTCATATTCTTAACAAGATACAACTATATGAAAATTATTATATTAATTAATATAACAAAAACATTTCCGATATCATGTACTATAATTTTGTCATTGTTTAGTGTCATTATACTTTTATATGCTCGGCAATGATATGCTTTTGGATTAGGGTCTTCAAGGAATTGGTTGTTATCAACATACATGCGTTCCATGTAGAATTAACAAATGCATTGAAAAAAAATAATATATACATATATATAGGCTGCGGTTGGTTTCTTTTACAATTAGTTATTAATCCATTTTTTATGGATAATTAGGTGCTAATCATTTGTCCTACTCACTGATTGATTCTAAATAATCTTTAACCTTTGACCTTTTGCTAGATATACATCAATCAATATAAACATAAAAAGCTGTATGGATGTTCATTTCTAGCCAATTCAATCAACAAACCAAATCGAAATCATAATTCATAGGGACAATTTGACTGGGAAATGATACTTGTAGCATGTGAACTTGTACCATTAGGAGACGGTGGAAAATTTGGAAACATCAACTGGAGTGGCACCCCACATGTGAACGAGACACGTCAGGTTAGCACGTGAGCTATTTTTGTGACAGCTAATTTAGCTTCTGCTATCAGTCACGGCCTCACAGGGCTTACATACGTATTAATATACGTAATATGATATAAAAATGATATAAAAATAACATAAAAAAATATTATATATATTTTATAAAAATATATTTTGTATTTATTTATTTTAATATAATATAATTCATATCTTATATATGTTAATATATCTAAACATACAATATGATACAAATAATATTTAATTTAATATTATCATGCAAGTATCAATTTAACGTATTTAACACATTTAACATATCTTTTATATTTAGTTTAATTTAATATAAATATATAAAATATTATTTTTAATTTTTAATTTTTTAATTATGATTTTAATTAGTAATTTAATATCATATAAAAGTTATTTTCAACATTTAATTATAATACTCATTTAATAATTATTATAAAATTATTTTTTATATTACGAATATAAATAATATAAATATTAATATTAATCTTATACATTATTATTTTATTCTTTAATATTTGATAATTTATCATTTTGAATTTGACACTAAAAATTAATATAATTATGTAATATATATTAAATTTTAAATATATATTAAAAGCATGTTAAATGAGTATTATTATTATTTTTTTAACATGTAAGTACATATTTATATTATTAATACGTTTAATTTATTAAGTTATAAACGATGAATAATTTATAATTATTTATTATTTTATTTATATTTATATATTTATATTAATTATATTTATTTATATATATTCGTATTAATTATATTTATTCGTATATATTCATATTAATTATATCATATTATATATAATAAATATATCATATTTATATTTAATATTTAAATATATTTTATAATTTATATCATATTCATATCTAATACAGTATAAAATATAATACAGATAGTCACGCAGCACTTAACCATTTCAAAGTCATTCCCGCATCAGGACCACCCCGAGGAGGTTGCACGTGCCAATCAGTAAAAAGAAAAGTCACTGGGTCAACAAATGATAAGCCCACCGCATCGCATTGCCAGCCAATCCTTTGCTTGCACTCTTTTTCTGACGGAGCATCTAGCATAAAAAGTTTGCATAGGAAAGGGATGATTTAACCCGTAAAAAACGAGTGGTTGAATCGAATCAAAGGCAAAATGGATTTCAACACAAAGTTGTTGGTTAGTTCAAACAGACGCACCACTGTTAATTCTGGTGGGTCCCAGAGGGGAAAAAGGTGTGATGAGAAGGGCAGCAATGTCCTTTCAATTAACCTTTACCTTATGCCAGATGATCAGCCTCTTCCTTGTTTACTCCATTTCTTTGTCTTTCACTTCTTAGCCTTGTTTTTAAGCCTATGGCTTTCATTGTTGTCACAACTCCTATCTTAAAGTTTCATTTTCCATAAATATTGCATGAGAATTTTGGTTTTGAAGCAATAATTATGAATGTGTTGGCTTTTCCTCTTGCAAACAAACAAAACTTTACCATTTGTAACTTTAAGTCATTGTTGCGCGTTTTAATGATCGCTGTCGCATTATAAAATTGAAAGTATATATCCATGCAAGTGAACAAGAAAAAGGAATTATTATATGTGGGCTAAAATAATCAAGTAAATTTTATATTTTATTATTTTATTTAAACAAATATTTATATTTTTATTATATCAAAATTAGTTTATAATTTTTACTATACATCTAAATAAACCTTTAAATTTTTATTTGTATTTAAATAAATTATTTTCTTTTAATTTATATATAAATAATATTTAACATAAATTAATATTTTATTTGAAATAAAGACATATTGTGATACAAATTAAAAATTAAAAAATTATTTGAATATATTACAAATATAAAATTTTATTTAAATAAAACGATAAAATTTAATAACTCTTTTAATATTTTAATCTCATATGTACAAATTGTTAGCTCAATGATATTAAAATTAATTTTAATATTAAAAAATAAAATTTTTAATTTTAATTTTAATTAAAAAACTTACTACTATATATAAAAATATATACATCCATGATTCCATGCATGTATACATATATATATATTATTGCTCATAAAACGATACATTTTCATGAATAAGTAAGAAAATTGTTGTGCCCAATGTTTAAAACGTTTTTTTAGACCAAAAAAAAAAAAAAAAACCTTGCGGGAATACGGAGATGTTGCCAATTGCCAGACACTGGATGCTGGTGTCCACGTAAAAACAAAATAAAGGCGAGAAGTGAGAATTGATCGCACTCTTCTTTTTTTTCTTTTTTTTTTTTTTAATTTACTGAACATAAAAATAATTCCAGGCTTTGAAGTTTGAACTTTGAAGTCGCATTATTGGAGGCATTTATAGGATATTCCACCAGAATGGTAGCCAAAATGCAAACATTGCTATTTGTTCCGTCAACTTACATTACATGCGGAAGCGGGTCAGTAAGGAAATAAAAAAAAATAAAAGTTTATATTTAATATATTATCAATATATAAAATTTATATATTATTAATAAATTATATGTTAATAATTTATTAATAAAATAAATTTGATGATGATATTTTAATAATAAATAAATAATTTTAATTTATGTACATTTATTTTAAAAATTAATATTTATTTATTAATAAATTATCATCAATTAATTTATTAATAACATATAAAATTTATATATTAATCATATATCAAATATAACCTTTAAAAGCAATATAAAAGCGGCTCTGATAACACCCGGAGATCGAGAGTTGCTTCCCTCTGAATTACCGTTGCTTTTGGAATCTTGTGATCAAATATTAAAACAATATGCATGGGAAACTTTAATTACCACCAACTCCACTATGTTTTCCCCCCTTCCTTAAAAAAAAAAAAAAGAAAAAAAAAAGAAAAACCAACGTTACAGTGATTATTATACCATTAAACTTGATTTACTAAACACTATATATTAATTTTAGTTTCATGTGCATCAAAAGTTTTGTTTGTCTCAGCCCCTCCACCTAGGTGAAAGGAAATGGTGGTTGTTGGATGGAATCAGAAGCAGAGATAAAAAAAAGTTAGAATGAAAGAAGAAAAAGAATAACAATTAAAGAGTTAATAACAATGAAAACGAAATAAAGGCAGCAAGAAGCAACATACACAAACTTTTTTATGTTTAGTGTTAGATTTACTCTTAAATTATAATAAAATATTTAATATAATATATAAAATTTAAAATTTTTTAATGTAATATATAAATTATAAATTTATTATTTAATGTAATTTAATTATAATATAAACGATGATAAATGATGAATAAATATCTCATCAATTATTGTATTAATTAGTAGATTCAGAATTTAATAAAATTTTTTAAATTTTAAATATCATATTAAATATTTCATTTTGATTTAATTGTTATTTATAATATTATATTTTTTTATAAAAAATATTGTAATATAAAAATAGATAAAAGAAGTTATAAATGTTAAGATTTAAAATTTAAATTTATTAAATATCATTTTTTAAGAGTAATTGTATGAATTAATAAAATTAAATTTAAAAAATTATAAATTTAAAGCTCTAATGTATTTCTAAAAAAAATAAAAAAAATCATGAATTTCGTTGTTAATATAATGATTTATAAAATAAAAAAGTGGGGTACATTTTATTTTAATAAACTTTAGTATTTTCTTAAATTCAATTATGAAGTTACCACTGTTGTCATAAAAAATTAGCAGTGTGAAACACTTTAATGATTAACATTTATAACTCAACTTAAAAATGTCTTTACTTAAATTGCACAATCATATCTGAGTTTTGATTGATTAATCGCCAATTAGCCTGCAATCATGGAAATGCAACACTTGATGAAAGATGATATTGATTTTACGGTGGATGTGGTTGCACTGGAACAATCACTTCCACATGCAAATTAAATGCACTGGGCAGTTGTGGTTGTTAACCCACCATCAACCCTGGTGCACCCTCACTCTACGGGCGGGTTTTCACCCGCTTAAATGGACTACGGTGGCCCCACTGGCACTGCTTCCGGCTGACATGGGATTGCTTACGTTCCACTTCGGCCTCGCGTCACCGATCTAATTCCAACGTGTAAAGCGTGTAATGCGTGACAGGTAAAGACACCCTTCACATGCGAGTCGGCATCTATTTTTTCCAACTTCACGTGCAAAAAGGTTGTGTTTATAAGAAAATTATTAAAAAAAACCATAAATGTCCCGAAGGCTAAAACATTATATTATTATTATTATTATTATTGTTATTTTATTTTATTTTTTACATAAATTGTTTTGGGCTCTTATTATATATTTTTTATTTTAAGCATAAGCCTATGCTTTGTACATTTTGTTTATTTTACACGTTAATTTTAATTGTTTTATAATTCAATTTATATCTTTAGGATGTTTATTTAAGTGATTTATTTTAATTTGTAAAGTTTTACATTGATTTGATATCAATTAAATGTTAATTTGAGATATTCAAAATAGTACATTTTATATGTGAATTTTATTTATAAATTTTAAAATTTCAAAATAAATATTATTATGTTATTGACATTTATGTCTTAACTGCTTAATTAAAAAAAAAGGTAAAAAAAAAAGGGGGTAGCTTGAAAAATAGGAATTCGACAGGAAATAAATGGGATTGGGACCGTTGAGGAAGTTATATAATCGGTTAACTCGTGACGTGTCGCAATCTTATCGAAAACAGCCAGTAGCACTTTCTCCCCACGACGCTCTTCCACTCCTTTGTCACGGTCGTAGATTTTTCCTAATTTTGCAAAATACCAAAACATTATACTATTTATTACCAACCTACCCCCATTTTTTTTTATATGTAAGTTCACAAAGTTGATTCCAACTCAATCTCGTCCAAATTCAAATTCAATTAAAAAAATAATAATCTCAATTTGTTTGATTTTAATTTAAAATAATTTGAATATAAATTAAAATTTGACACATTATTATGTAACTAAAAGTAAAATAAAAAAATACGTGAAAAAAGTTACGTTATTCATAAAAGTATTGATTTGTTTTTAAAATTTTTTGCCAGTGATTAATTTTCTAATTGAATATTCATATTTTTAAAATAAATTTAATTTAAATTTGATTCAATAAAAATAATTTAAATTTAACTGAATTAATTTTAAAATTCAATAAATTGAATTTGAAATGATATAAACCTAATGTCAACCGAATTCACAGTTGGCAGATAGATATTAATTTTGTTTAAGCGAGCCGTCAATACTCCAACTACTTTGTCCTCATTCGCCATTTTGCAATTTGTCCTACCCTCCGGCCCGCAGTTATTCCCGCTCATTTTGGCACTTATTTTTTTTCAAAAATCCCACTACCCCGAGGCCGCGGGTCCATTACTTCCGTCCTCACCTTCCACGTCACCACCAATCTCCACGTCACTCCACAGTAAAAAACAAAAAAATACCTGAAATTTGTAAATTCAAAACATAAAAAATTACAAAAAAACAAATCAGTCTTTCTCTTCTCCTACCAGTCGGTCCTTGGTGTCCTTAATTTCAATTTAAGTTTTAAACCCTTTATTTTTATATTTTTTATTCCCTGCAGCTCCTCTTTGTCTTAAAGAAGAAGAAACAATCTCGCTCTTTCTCTCTGTTTTTTCTACTTTCTATAGCTACTCTCTTTGCAATAAAGCGAGTTCAAATAAAATAAAAAAAAGAAAAAAGAAATGCTCTTCGCTTTTGTGTGTCAAGCCATTTGAGCTTACTGACACATTCTCTTCTTCTTCTTGGGTTTTTCTTCATATTCTTAATTTCTTACGTATGGCGTCTTCTTCTCGAGCAAGAAGCAGCTCGCCGTTCTCATATCGGAAACCTTCAAGTCCGTTCTCATCCACTTCTTCAACTTCCTCATTTATGAACAGCAAACTAATGCCTCGCACGTGCTCGTCGTCGGCGTCTTCGTACTTCAACTCGGGAGGTGGATATGGTTCTCGATCCATGACGCCGAGTCGGTCCAGGTCCGATTCGATGTACTACGGTTCACTTGGTTACAATGCTAGCACACCAGTGGCATACGCGCCGGAGGAGATAATAGGCGGGCCTTTGGAAGCGCCGAGATCGGGGGATAGTATTTCAGTTACGATTCGGTTTCGGCCGTTGAAGTAAGTGTAGATCTGAGTGTAGCCGGTTAGATCTAAGTTGAGGATTTTTTCGATTAATAGTAATCGGAGTTTTATGTTCAGGTAGTGCAGTTTGTTTTTGACTTATTTACTCATTTTTATTTTGTCTGGTTGTAGTGAAAGGGAATTCCAGAGAGGGGATGAGATCGGGTGGTATGCCGACGGGGATAAGACCGTGAGAAATGAGTATAATCCAGCTACAGCTTACGCATTTGGTAATTGCCTTATTCGATTTTGACTTCTACGGTTGAAATTTATTGCTAATTGTTTCCCTATTTTTAATCGTCAGTTTCTTGAACTGCCTGGATCTCTCTTTAAAAAGTATTTCAATTAAATGAAGAAATTCATATTATTTTGTTGGGGAGTTTATAAATATATGCTAATTTTGGTTAAAATGATTTAGCACGAATATGATGTTTAAGCCTGCCAATGAATGTGGATATCATATGAAGGTTATTGGATTTGTTTTTGACAGACAGAGTATTTGGACCTCATTCAACTTCTCAAGAGGTTTATGAAGTAGCTGGTAAACCTGTAGTTAAGGCTGCAATGGAAGGTATTAATGGTATGTAAATTTAATCAATGGAACTTATATTGATTGCTTCAGTTGATTGCTAATTAAATTTTAACTAAAAATATAAAAAAAAAATTAATTGATTCGAAGTTATTTATTGCCATGTTGCTCAAATATGTTGGTTTGTTTCAATTCTGAAATTATATTATGTATTTAATTGACGCTAAACTTGGCTCGTTGGAATTATAGGAACTGTTTTTGCTTATGGTGTTACTAGTAGTGGAAAGACGCACACTATGCATGTAAGTCTAGTTGCCTCCCATCAAACTTCTTTTATCTACTGTTTTCCTATTTTTAATTGGAGTATATAGAAATTCATAAAATCTAGTTGGGTCAATTTTTGTTGCTTGTTGTTCTTTGAAGTAGACCTCTTTATTCATTATAGTATCAATTTTGGTTGTCTAACTATTCATATAGATTTTCAAGTGTAGCAAATTTGCAAGTTTATGTTGCATCTGATTGAAATTTTTTGATAGCGCAGCTAGGGAAGGGAACTTTTAAAATGAATAATTGTGGAGTTTCCTCCACAAATGGTAACAAATATTCAGTTGCAAACTGTATAGATATTACACATAGCAAAACCTCTTTGTAGGCATAAGCATTGCATTTGAGTTTCTTGAAAGCATCAAATTAATGGAGTTCTTTTATTGCTTTGTGTTTATAGTTGATGGTTACTCTTCATGAACTTTGTAACTTGAGATCCTTAATCCCAACTCCTAAATTTGCTAAGTCTTCCTGTCACAAAAGTTAGTAATCACATGTGTAGCATGAGTAATGTTTCAGGAAATGTTCATCGATCTGAACATCTTTACTTGTATATAAGTACTAATGAAACCAAACAGTGTGTTCATTATTAGCTTCAAAATTTACTCTCTGCATCGCTTATGACATATACTTTAAAAAGGCAAAAGAAAAAATGATTTTGTATTCTCGGCATGATACATCCAGAGAATCATCAATAGCTTCCATCTGTTCTTTTATATGAGTCTTATGCGTCTTATCCTGTCATATAACATTATAATTATTTCCAGTCATCTTATTTTGACTTGTTTCTTTGATAATATGCACAGGGGGATCAAAATGCTCCTGGTATTATCCCATTGGCAATAAAGGACGTGTTCAGCAGTATCCAAGATGTAAGTGTTCTGACATCATTCATTAGGCCTAAGTACAGAACTGTAAGATGAATGCCGTTTTTCCATTCCTTTTCATCAAGTGTGGTTTCTTTAACCTACATTGGCAACTGTTTGACTTGAACTTGTTTGCTCCATTTTGAAACAAACCACCCAATTTCTTCCTTGAATTTTGGTTCATTAGTTATAGAACTTTTGATAACATGTTATGCTTTGAAGTATGTGAGTAGGGACAACATCCCTTTATAGAAGTTACCTTTTGGCACTTGATTATCAAATGGTCTTTTCTTGTCTTTTTAACTCCATGGATTTATTTATTTTTGTTTGTCTTTTATGTTTTGATGCAATCTTAAGGTTTATGTGCTTCGTCTTATAAAAGTGAAATTACATTTACTGGTTTCTTAGGCAACTATCTAAATACCTCTTTTTCCCAATAATTTTCGTTTATCCAAAGCTGAAAATTCAGTGACATTGATTTTCTTGGATAATAGTAGTCATACCACAAAAATGCTTACTTGCAGCAGCATACTTTACTTGCTTTCAATTATTTCCCCCGTAGTATTCTATGCATAAAGTTTGAATGACTAACTGTGGTTATAATTCAGACTCCAGGGCGAGAATTCTTACTCCGTGTGTCATATCTTGAAATCTACAATGAGGTGAGTCATACTTTTAATTTTATGATTAAATTTATGAAATGGCCTTGAAGTTAGAATTTCTTTCTTCAGCTTTCACATCTATTGCTGCTGTTTATTTTATGATGTTACTTTAGTGAGAATGGTTTTGTTCAACTGTTAATACTATAACCTATGTCGTTCAATTTCTGGCCTTCAGTTCCTATCCTTTTAAATTAGAATTTCTTTTAATACAATTTTGTGTTATTTTGCTTCTTATGTCAGGTGATAAATGACTTACTTGATCCAACTGGTCAAAATTTGCGCGTCAGAGAAGATGCCCAGGTCTTTTGCTCTACTTATTTCAAATTCTTGCATTGTGTTTATTTTAGTTTATGACCTCACTCTCATTCTCTCAAAAAAGTCATGTGCACACAAAGGCACACCATTCTTCACTTTTAATATCAATCTAATGAGTATTCATTATAAAAGATTTTTTTCTTTTGGGTGGCTTTGGGTTGGGATTATCAGAAATTGTTCAATAAAGTTGCTGATGGAATGGCTTGCAATTAATGTAAGTTGGTTTAATACTTTTGCTTATGTTAGTGTTATCTTTCTAGGGAACTTATGTTGAGGGTATAAAGGAAGAAGTGGTTTTGTCTCCTGGGCATGCCCTTTCTTTTATTGCTGCTGGGGAAGGTGCTTTCTTGGCTTCCTTTAGTTGTTTTCCTGCCTTTCTCCTTCCTATCTTTTTCCACTGTTATATAAAATGAATGATCTATTTGTGAGATTTTTTCTACTGAGTTTCCATCTGTGTGTTGGTGGGCAGAGCATCGTCATGTTGGTTCAAATAACTTCAATCTGTTGAGTAGCCGAAGTCACACTATATTCACACTGGTAAACATTCTTGATATCGGAACTTACTCATTTCCATGTCAAAACTTTGGGTAAATTTCAAAATTGGTTTATTTACTTTTTAGTTTATCTTAGAGGGCTTCTGGATGTCTGGTTTTTTATTGTTTCTGAACCAGAATGGACACTTATGTTGTTCATGTCCATTCTTTCCTAACTGCTGACAAATTTGCAGATGATTGAGAGTAGTGCTCATGGTGATGAATATGATGGAGTGGTCTTTTCTCAACTTGTATGATAAAATTCATCTGTCCTTTTCAAGAAAGAATATTCCTCTCCAATTAGTGGCTTGACTTGCTACTTGTTTTGTTCCTTTGTCCAGAATTTGATTGATTTAGCTGGATCTGAGAGTTCAAAAACTGAGACAACCGGGTTAAGGAGAAAGGAAGGATCTTACATAAACAAAAGTCTTCTGACCCTTGGAACTGTAGGTGTCTTGCATAAGCATTTTATTAATGAATGTTTATTACTTTCCCCATGTTGAACACCTGCAGTCTATTATAAGGGCAAAACATACAAAGCCTTGAGTATGTCCCTTCAACTACTCTTCAGGATTATAGATTCTGTTAAGTTTGTGAAGAAAAGGAATTGAATATTGAGATTTATTTCTCCGACAATCTCAATTAATTAGTAATGGCAATAACAATTCTGGAGTGGATAATAAGTTTTCTGGTCAAATTATTCATTTCTGATGGCTGGTATCTATGACTATTGTTTTTAGTTTTATAAATAGATCTTCTGGTTTCAATGTGAAGGTAATAGGAAAGTTAAGTGAAGGAAAAGCATCCCATGTTCCATATCGAGACTCCAAGCTTACCCGCCTTTTGCAGTCTTCACTAAGTGGGCATGGACATGTTTCGGTGAGTTGATCAGTATATCTTATTTGTAACTGGGCATAATGTGCTAATTATTATAGGTTCATTGATTTTACCTTCCTCCAACATAATATCTTCATTTTCATCTATCTTTTAATTATCTCTCTAATCCTATAGTTTTTGTCTGCAATTATGTATCCTTATCAACATGTGACAAAAAGTTATTAATCTATTTTGCAATTTTTTCTTTAAAATTACAGCTTATTTGCACAGTTACACCTGCATCTAGTAATATGGAGGAAACTCATAATACCCTGAAGTTTGCAAGCAGGGCAAAGCGAGTGGAAATCTACGCCTCGCGTAATAAGGTTTCTAAAGCCTCAGTGTTATTTCTATTGGATAGTTATACTGAGATATATTTAAGACCCAATCTTATGCTGCTTTCAAAACTAAATTTTATTCCAGATTATTGATGAAAAATCATTGATTAAGAAGTATCAGAAAGAAATTTCAGTCCTCAAACAAGAACTTGATCAGCTAAGGGAGGGAATGGTTGTTGGTGTTAATCATGAGGAACTTATGATTTTGAGGCAACAGGTCTGGCATTTCCCTTTCCACAGTCATTGTTCTATTTGATGGCACAACTATTTACTGTATTCTTCATAGCTATGTGTTGTTTGGGGTACAGTTGGAGGAAGGTCAGGTGAAAATGCAATCGAGATTAGAGGAAGAAGAGGAAGCCAAAGCTGCTTTAATGAGCAGAATCCAAAGGCTTACAAAGCTTATACTTGTTTCTACCAAAAATACCATCCCTGGATGTTTGAGTGATGTACCAAGTCATCAAAGGAGTCATTCTGTTGGTGAGGATGATGTAAGTTTTTATCATAAAGAGGTCAAAAAAATCCGTGATTCCTTTATTCTGATGGTTGAGGAAGTAACATTATACGAATAGCCTTCTCACATACACACGTATGTATGTATATGTATATATATTACACCGAAAAGGGCCAGTGGCCCATTTTATTCAAATGATGAGAAAGATGCAACATAAATTTTGAGTGCTGATATCTCAGCTATGCATCTATATGTCTATATCATATATATCTGATACAGAGTTTTACGGTCCTTGTCTGTTTTTCTTTAGTTGGACTGTATTATCTAGTCATGAGAACCTTTTGTAGGTCCTGGTTTTCTATCTAGTAATGTGATTATGATGTTAATTTCAGGCACTTTTCCATCATCAGAATCTGGATGTACTGGCAGATGGAACCTTGCTCATAGATAGTGAGAATCAAAAAGATTCTCTATCTTCAGTTGCAGCTTTTGCTTCTGATCCTTCTTGTGATTTTAAACATCGAAGATCCTCCAGCAGGATGAATAATGAGCTCTCACCAACTGGCAGTACCGTCACTGAGTCAACTCAAGCGGGTGAACTTATTAGTGGGACTAAACTGCTGGCAGTATGTTTCGCTTGTTTAATTTATTCCAACCTTTTCAAGTGTCGTTTTGTTCTGTTTTTTCAAAAGAATTCCTTTTATTTTCCTTTATTAAATTTCTCTCTTTCTAACTTGACAGTTGGATGGGCTTAGACCCTCATAATTAGCGCTGAAATTTCAGTCATCTCCATCTTTTTATTTCTTTAATTATGTTTTTATGATTGTCTATTTTTTAGTCTCTTTGGTTCACCTTTTGCCTAGCGCCCTAGCCTACAAAACAATGTGCCTTTAGACTTATTTGGTTAAAAATTTCAGGGGCATATAATATATGAATGTGCTATAAACGAGTCTTGCTAAACATTAGGAAATAGAATGTGCGAAAACCATCAGGGGAGTTCCTTTGCTATCTTCTTTTTAAGTTACTCTTTTAGGCATTCATACCTTGGTGGAGAAGCATCATTTCAGCAAGGGCCCGAGAGTAGTTTGACTTTCTTATTCTATTCCACTTTGTTTGCCCTCATCCAGTTTAGCTATCTGTAGCTGAAATTTGACATCCCCTGCTACCAATACACAGTTTTGTGCAAAGATATTCTTACAAATCATAATATAATACCATATCAGCATCCATTATTTCTTCAGTGAATCAAAAATCAGAACTGCCTTCATTGATATCAATTTTTCTAGTTTTCCTTGATTGCTGTTGATAATCTACTGATAAAAGCAAACACTCTAGGGTGGGATGACATCAGATCAGATGGACCTTCTTGTTGAGCAAGTTAAGATGCTAGCTGGAGAAATTGCATTTAGCACCAGTACCCTGAAACGCCTGGTGGATCAGTCCGGAAATGACCCCGATAGCTCAAAAACTCAGGTACTCTTTTCCTCTGTCTTACATCTATAACACATCTTAATTCAGAGGCAGTACCGACGGATGTTCCTGTGGCTGGAAGAACTGGGGGTTTTGTTGGTATTCTAGGGGTAACTTTTCTATGGTAAAGAGGAAAGTAATACTTATTCTCCAGTCTAGTTCCCATTCATCTACCATTTCTGGGAGTCAATGACTAAATTTTAGTATTATCTGGATGTCCATGAGTTATAACATTAAGTTTGAATCTAATTAATGCAAAGGGGAATACAATCTAGACAAAACTTTACTTGTATTTCCAGTACCTATGTACTCAATATTAAATTTACATATTTTTTTTCTTAAGATCCTAATGAGCTTATGTGGGTGTTTTCTAACCACAGATTCAGAATTTGGAAAGAGAGATTCAAGAAAAGAGGAGGCAAATGAGGGTCTTAGAGCAACACATAATTGAGAGCGGTGAAGCTTCAATTGCTAATGCATCGTTTGTTGATATGCAGCAGGTAGTGTTGTTATCCTGTTTATGATAATGTTGTTTATACTAATATTTTAAATTTTATGTTAAATTATTTGTTAGTGTTTTTTTGCTGTTGATTTTCGCTTAATTAATTCTAAATGCTTTCTTGTTGCAACAGACAGTTATGAGATTGATGACCCAGAGTAATGAAAAGAGTTTTGAGCTGGAGGTGAGTGATTTTGTCCCATTCTTCTGATTTATGGAGTTAAAGGACATTTGATGGGCACTTTTTCATCATTGATTAAGGCTTGTTAAACATTGATGTAAGCAGTGTGGCTTTGATAAACAGGATTCTTTAGATTCATTGTGTAATCAAGTTGATTCTTTTCCTTGATACAGATAAAATCAGCAGATAACCGTATCCTCCAAGAACAACTGCAGAACAAGGTGAATGCCTTGTGCTTGCCTTTTTTCATCTATTCATAAAATGACTTGTTATCTCTCTAATAGAAAATTTAATGTAGCATTTGGTCCTTCTTTTGATGCTGCTAGCTTCTTTATTAAACCAATTTGTTCTACCTGTTGATAGTTTCTCCTATTATCATGGAACTGTTTTTCACGTATGGTTTTGGTTGTTGGCAGTGTTCTGAGAATGAGGAATTGCAAGAAAAGGTGAATCTCCTGGAGCAGCGGTTGGCATGTATCTCCAGTGACAAATTATCATTGTCTTCTGAACAGGGAATATCTGAAGAATATGCTGATGAGTTAAGAAAAAAGGTTCAATCTCAGGTAATCTACTTATTGCTGGTTTGTAAACTCTTAATGGCTTTAGCTTTCTGCTGTCACAAGTTTTGGTCTTCAACTGGTTTGTTTGCATGTAGTACTTCTTATTTTCATATGATTTCATGAAATATTACCAACTTGCCTCCACCTGAACTCACATCTATTATAATTGCAAAAAATAAAAAAATAAAAAATAAAAGAAGGAAAATCCTTTTAATCATGTGGCTATCACTTGCTTGTCTCTTTTGTTTCATACACCTTGGGAATGTTTAGCACAAGTCAAAGCAGAATGGTTGCGAGTTGCAACTAAAGTTTTGTGATGCGATTTGATATCTTAGTGTAGATGGCATGCACTATCTTTTAAGCATTTCTCTGCTTCTTTCTCCTATTGAATGTTGCTTCTACTACTTACCCATAACTCAGTAGCATTGTTGGTTGATTGTAAGATCCTTGCTATGAAATTGTAAGGTGCACCTATTATATACAAGGCTTTTACTCTGTTCTTTGTCTTTCTTTTCTTAAATATTTCATCAAATTTTAAATTTTGATGGAGGTATGCAGAGTTGCATTAAGATGATTCAGTAGTGTGCCTTACATGGTTAATTATATAATATGATAACATCCACAGGTAAAGAGAAAAGATTTGATTGTCTTTATGGTATGACTTTGTTTTCCTTGCACCTTTGAAATGATCTAAGTTGTGTTTATATATGCAGGAGATTGAGAATGAAAAACTAAAACTAGAACAGGTGCAGCTTTCAGAGGAGAACAGTGGGTTGCGTGTCCAAAATCAAAAACTGGCTGAAGAAGCTTCATATGCAAAAGAATTGGCATCTGCTGCTGCTGTTGAGTTAAAGAATTTGGCTGGTGAGGTGACCAAACTCTCAGTACAGAATGCAAAACTGGAGAAGGAATTATTGGCTGCTCCAGAGTTGGCACACTCTAGAGGTTCTGCTAATCAAACTGTCAATGGTGTCAACCGCAAGTATAGTGACAGCATGAGACCTGGGAGGAAGGGTCGGCTCTCTGGCCGCTCTCATGACCTTTCTGGAGCAGCTGCTGACTTTGAGTCGTGGAATCTTGATCCGGATGATCTGAAGATGGAACTGCAGGCTAGGAAACAACGGGAGGCAGCTCTTCAAGCTGCCCTAGCTGAGAAGGAATTCCTAGAAGATGAATACAGGAAAAAGGTTGAAGAAGCAAAGAAGAGGGAGGAAGCTCTGGAGAATGATTTAGCTAACATGTGGGTGCTTGTTGCTAAGCTGAAGAAAGAGGGAGCTGCTGCCCCTGAGAGTAATACAGATGAGCAGCATAGTAATGGTATGGATAATATTGATGATCCAAAAGCAAACAACAATGAGAGTAACGATATCCTGAAAGAGAGACAAGTTTCAGAAGTGTCATCAAAACCATCCAATGAAATACCTACGGAAGAACCCCTAGTTTTTCGCCTTAAGGTTTGTTCCTGTACATACTTTTCAAGTACTGCATTTGTGTGCTGACTTCAGTTTTTTGTATCTCCCTTGGCTTATTTCCTTCACTCTAGTCCTCACCCATAGGCTACTTTAAGATTTTCTGATATATGGCATGTTTGTTCCTGTTTTTGAACTAAACTAGGTCTATGCTTGGGTGAGATCAAACCCATAGATCAGGGACCTCCATTGCATCTGTAAACAACAAATACTTTCTCAGACACTAGATTGTAACTGTTTATTTGAGGCTTTCAGGTCTTTGCCATGACTCATGCATTCTTCCTGTCAACCCCCCACCAAACCTTTGTGTTCTGGTTGGGCATGCTACACTGTCATGTTAACTTCAGAGGCTTCTTTTTGGAGAAAGAATATTCCCAACATAACCATTATGCCGTGCTAGACTTCCAGGCTTCATACTTACATGCGACACATTTAGCCATGGGCTCATTTTTGCTTATATTAAGTCTTGAATGCCCGTTTAGAAGTTATTGTGCTTTTTCTCTATACTTGTCAAATGATGCAGTTTAGTTTAGAATTGTGAACGCATATCCTGCATATTTGAATAATATTGCTAATGTTGATAGGGTTAGGGGCTTCTGATTGATTCATTAATGGGAGACATAAAAATTTTCTTGAAAGAGCATTCTCTGTGTGATTATTCCGTGGCCATAATCACATTATTTCTTGAAGTTAATTGTTTTACATAGACTACTGCAACTTAAAAGATTTCAATACTTACAGGCCCGAATGCAAGAGATGAAGGAAAAAGAGCTCAAATCCCTGGGAAATGGAGATGCCAATTCCCATATGTGTAAAGTATGTTTTGAATCACCAACAGCAGCAATTCTTCTCCCTTGTCGGCATTTTTGTTGTAAGTCATCTTTGAAGCAATTCTATACTTTTCCGCTTAGTGCTTATCAACTATTTTTGGAAATGCTTATGTTTTGCCTTTTTGCAGTATGTAAATCTTGTTCGCTTGCTTGTTCCGAGTGTCCAATTTGTCGCACAAAGATTGCAGATAGGCTTTTCGCATTCACTTCTTGACACTGCTATTTTTACCCTCCTAATGAAGGTCATGCTTAATTCTTTTCTATTCTTTAGCATCCGACTCATCTTCTATACTGAAATAAATTGAATAGAATGATGAAACTCTGATTATCGCTCTTCTTGCCGTCCGGCCCATCAAGAACAGAGCTGTTCATACCATGAAATTGACATTTTATAATCTTTTTGTTTTCAGGGTTCGTGATCACCAGTTTTCTCGTATCAATGTTCATTGGTTTGTCTGTATGCAACTGTTTAAAAAGGTATATCAATAGTTGTTTTCTACCTCACTGAGGTGCTGTAAAAATAAGAGATTAAAGGTTAAAAATATTTGAAAAAAAAGAGGAAAAAAGAAAGGTAAAATCACTATATCCGAAATTTCAGACGCAAGATGTTGCTTTGTTTTAAATTTTGCAGCAAAGATTGTGATCTGTCTTCTAAACTTTCGATTGTTATGTACAGAAACGATTTACGCTTCCTATAAAGCAAATTTTCGTGCCGTGACCATTTATAAAATGTTTTGTTTACGAGTCATAACTCTTTTCGCCTTATGATTAATCTGATCATTTTCTTGAAATGATTCATTAATTCTGTACCCTGGGACATGAATGAGTAGTGCAAACGAAAGTGAAATCAGGTCCAGGTCAATGACAAAGAAATAGAAGGATAAAAGCCTCGTCTACTTAAGTTTTCGGTTTAAATCTACGAATGTCACTTTCATTTGTATTACTGCTCTTTCAGTCCTTATTATTCTTCAATTTTCAAAATGTCACTCAGTTGTTTTTACTTTATTTTTGGTTTTTTGTTAAATACTAAACGTGAAAGTAGAAGTGCATAACACAAATAACGAATGTAACAGTATCTCAAGGCTTACTAATTTAATGTAGAACTTTTTTGTGGGTGATCTTGAGTTTCTTTTTTCTTTTTGCGATTATAATTAAATACGTCTCAAAACTATACTTAAAATGTAAATAAATTTTTTATATGTTATTACATGATATTAAGGTTATAAAATTTTATTTTATTGCTATTAGATTTTTAGGGTATAAAATATTTAATTTTCTTATTTTTTATTTGACGATTCAATTTGTAGAAAATATTTATTTAAATGAGCTGAATGATAAATATTTAAAACAATGTTACTTTTAAAATTATGTCAATTGAATATTATTCATTTATTTTAAAATTTAAAACATATAATTATAATAAAATAAAAATTTATAACTTTAATTTCATAAAATTAAGGATCAAAGAAATTTATTAAAGGTTTATTTGGGCATTGAGCCTTTTCTTTCCAACGGAAGCAGTACTGTCCTCGCCTCACTGCCAACCTTAACCAGGATAAGAACATTAAAATTAGCTATTTTGATAGTTTGGAATTATGGGTTTATTATATTCAAGGGGACAATAAGGTCGACGAAGGAAAATGAAACTTTCTATTTTCTTGAAACATATTGATGAATTACACAAATAGCAAAACTATCCCCATCGAACAGCGAGAATATCGCCGAGAACCAGAAGAACGAGAAAACTGCCCTGATCCAAAGACAAACTGATTGAACAAACATTCGATATGGACATTCTCTTTCTCCAGCTTGAACACGGATTTTTTTTCCGAAATCGTCTTGATCTCTTAAGAGAGGAAGAGCTGATTTGAGGAACTAAAAAATTTTCATCATCGTTCCATCCACAGCCAAAATTCAAAACCTTTGCCTCTCTCAACTTCTTGGATCCATCTATCAAACCATTTCAAGGAATAAAAAGAACAAAGCTGAGTGGATTGAGGAGGAAAAAACCCGATACCCTAATTGCTTCAGATGAAAAAGAACTTAGATTATTCTCAAAATTTTGTCCTTTCAAAGGTAATAGTTGCTCAAAAGTCTGCATGAAAGAAATCCCATAAACAAAACATTATAGAAAAGGTCCTTGATAAGGTCACAACCACCAAAAAGGCTCTATCTGAATCTTAATTCTAGATATAAACCTTACAGAAACCATTGGCAGCAGATGAAGGCTCAAGAAAATCGTCCACGCGCCAACCCGGTAACGTCTCCATCAAGTACTCTGATATACTGATAGTTGAAATCGAAGCATTGTCACTAGTGTAATTATCTTCAACCCTGTAAGTTGTCGAAGGCAATGGTCTCTCAATTGAAGGAGAGATGAAGTTTTCATTATTAGAAACTGAACGGAATCTCTTGGAAGACTGGGAAGTACTTTTAGTCTCAGAGTCAATAGTCGCAGCACAGCCATTAGAGGAAGATGAAGTTGGGTTTAAAGATTGGGAAGAAGAAGAGAGCTTGTCACCCGTGAGAAGAAACCTGTTATGTTTCAGGGTATGTTCATTGGCTCTATGAATTGGAAGGTCACATTCTCTACAAAGAATTGCTCTATCTTGTTGACAAAAAAGAAATGCACGTCTCTCCTGTGAGATATGAAAGAAAAACTAAAACCAAGATTTCTCTTTTTCTGAATCATTATAAACAGTAAAGAATAGAGGGTTTTACCTGACAAATGTCACAAAGTGGGGATTCTTTGAATGAAGGATGGAGAAGAGAGAAACGAGAGTGTTTTCTAGCAAGCTTGTTTGCATAGTGAACGCGACGATCACAGCCTTCACAAAGAGCAGCTTCATCAGCGGAGCAGAAGACTATGGCTTCTTCTTTGTCGCACACATCACACAAAATCTTCATCTTTAATTAGTTTACTGGTTTCCTCTCTCTCCCCCTGCTCTTTCCTTAATTTGATTTCGTTTCTGATTTGTTCAAAGGCTTCGGTGTGAGTCGAAACCGAATACAGACAAAAGCATTATGGGCAGCGCGATGAGATAAAAAGCCAAGTTTAACTCTATCTGACTTTGAAAAAAGCCTGGATATATGCCTAGCCTCTCCCTTTCCGTTCTTTTTATAGACTAATTTCTCTTTCTTGAGTAAAGAGGAAGGACCAACTTACCAAGAAGGCGTTGGCTCAACGACAAGCAATAAGACTTTAAGTGGATTTTATTTATCAAAAGGTAAGGTTCGAAACCTAGAAAAAGTCCTCGTTGAGAAAGGGAATAATTTAGATGATTAATGTTTAAACCATTGGTGCTCCACTTTCCAAAATGGTGACACCATTTTTGCCACCGTTTTCTTGATGAAGGACCAACTTGGCTTTATGGAGTTTTTATTATAGTTTTTCTTTTTGCCGACGCATCCACTCTCGTTCTCAAAATGTATGTCTGAAAATTTTTGGGGCATTGGCCTTTGGCCAGCATTTACGATTTTTTCTAGCAATTTTTTTAAAAATAATAATTTAAAGACAAAAAAAAAAGTATTACAGTTTGAATTAATATTTGTTGAATATTAATTTTTAAAAATAATTATATGATTCAATTTAATTAAAATTTTTAACAAAAAATTAGATTAAGGTCTTAGATTCAAGTTTCGCTATATCTATATATGATTGTTTAATTAAAATTAAAATTTATTAATTGATAATATAAATATAATACTTCATTGTAAATTTGATTATGAGTGTAATTTAAAAAAAAAAAAAAAACTTATACAATTATGGCCGAGTTCATGAACCTATTAGTATGGATTTTTTTAGTTTAAATAGATTATAAATAATTGGGTAAAATTTATAATTAATTTATTATAAATAAGAGAAAACTTTATTTTTTAACTTTATATAAGAAAGTTTTGTATACTTTATTATATTAAATAAGAATAGAAGTATTTTATATTATATAAAATAATGATGATTTCGTCCAATTATTATCTCTCAAATGGTAAGTTTAAAACTTAGATTTCAATTCGCCAAGGATGACCGATTAAGATCTTTTGATTAATGATGATTTCGTGCAATTATTATCTCTCAAGTGGTAAGTTTAAAACTTAGATTTCAATTCGCCAAGGATGACCGATTAAGATCTTTTGATTGTAAGAAAAATAAGATATATTGGAGATTGGTCTCCCACCCCTACCACCACAAGTTTTTCATGGCATGGATATTACTTGTCCGTTGTCTTTGGATCAACTTCAAAGAATTCGTAAGCAAAGCTGGCTGACTGCCTATTCCTCCGTTATTATTAGTCAACCCTCTTTTTCTTCACTAAATGTCATGTACTGTTGACGTTGAATACATTCATATGAATGTTTTTTTCTTTGCTTTGGACCAAAGAAATTCAAAGTTTCAAACTCATTTTTTCAAACATAAAAATATATAAATTTATCATTGAGTTATATGTTCATATGTTAACGGAAAATTTTGATTTGATTATCAATATTTTTAATAATTTTTGTAAACGTTTCATTCTCTTATGAAATGAATTAAAATGTAAGGTGATAATATAATATATAATAAAGAATTTTAAGAGTTTGATTTTTTAAAATAAATTTTAAAATTTAAAATTTATGAATAAAAAAATAAATGTTCAAATTTTTTTTAAAAAATTTAAAATTAATCAAAATTTAAAATAATTACCAAATATAAAAAAAAAAACTTCAAAACAAGAAATTGGCAAACGACATGAAATTGCTTTTGCTTAAAAAAAGCAACCAAAACGTGGTTGTTGGCTGTCTACATCATCTATCTGACATTTGACAATTGATAAAATCCCCGTTGTAATAAATTGGGACGGCAAAAAAAAAAAAAAAGATTGTGAAAGGCTTTAGTTAAGCCAAGGAAATCGGCGGACACAGAAGACGACAAAACATGACTTTTTCAGAGCTGGATATGGATGATCTTGTAAGATTATTAAAAACCAATAAACGAGAATGTAAGGATGCCAGCAACTTGTTGTCAGCATAAAAAAAGAAGATAAAAGGGAAAAGAAAAAGAGAAGATCGCACTTTCATTTATTTGAACGTATATATATAATTCGAATACTTTTCGTATGGTCAATGATTGAAACTGATTGAGTTGGTAGATATTAAATATTTTATTTATAAGATTTAAATTTGATTTTTAATGTTCATAATTTATTTTGATAATTAATTTGTAAATTTAATATATATTTTTAAAAATTTATGATTTGTCTTTGATCTCGGATTTGAAAAACTTCCTCACATCTTAAATTAAAAAAAAAAATCTCGCATGGTGGAGAGATTTTTGGAGAAAAATAATTCATAATCTGGGGCCTTAGTTCCAGTGTTTTAAAATTTTAAAAAAAAAATCGTGTGGGAAATTCTTTTTTCTCTCTCTCTTGGTTTTTTTTTTTTTTTTCCTTTCAACTCTCAAAATGGGCTGGAAGACTGCTAGAGAAGGAGGAAAATACCACGTGCTGAATACCCCATTTGTTTGGGTTAAAGTAAAACATTTGATTTGGTTATTAATGCATTTATTTTTACTTTAAAAAATTGAAATTTGATTTTTTTAGTTTTATATTAAGAAAGTCATGATATGAAAAGATAATAAGGGATGCCTAATGCTGAGATTTAAAAATAATTTTTAAAAATAATTATATGAATTAATAAAATAAAATTTTAATATGAAGAAAATAGATTCCATTGAAGAAATTAGCGAAACAAAAAAGCAAAAAATCATGAAAAAATATAGGTTAAAAACTGTACTTGTTGATCCTTGAATCCATCTCAAATACATCAAAAATAAACTTTTCAGCGCTTTCTTTAATAAGAATTCCTCCATCAAATATGGACATCAGACAATTTTAAAATTACAACTATGCTTGTTAGACGGCCTTCGTGCCTGTCAGTCATATTTTCCCAAATCAAATCAATAAAAAAAGGCAAATGATAATATTTTTCAAGCATTGCTAGCTCTTGGAATGGAAACACATGACTTGGAATTAGTCTTCCAGTCTTTTTTTTCTGAACCACATGTAACATGTGAAATTGCTATATTATTATTATTCATAAGGTTAGAAATACTAAAAATAAAATCGAGAAACAATAAAGAAGAACAATAGTAATAAAGTTATATGGACCTGTTCATATGTTGAATTTTCTATAATTTCATAGGTTAAGCTTAATTTGAATTTAATTTTGTAAATAAATTTTTAAGTTTAGACTCGATTTGAACATATTTTATAACTAAAAATTATTAATTTTTTATTTAAATTTAATTCAGAAACATATGCAAAAGTATGAACATATTGTTTTAATGTTTTAATAATGAATTTAAATAAATTTTATTAAATGGGCCGGGTCAAATATTGGACAGACAAATTGAAGTGGCTCAACAATAACAAAGCTAGCAGAAGAAATTAAAATAGATGTCAAAAAACTACTGCCAAACAAACATAAGTCATTATCAATGGAGGGTCCTCCTGAATAATTAACTACCCAACCTTACACAATACCCTATTAAACTAAGCAACCCCAACAAAAGAAAAAGAAAATATGCTAATAGGTACAACTATTTAATTGCATAAGGCTAACTTCCTATATATGCATAAGTATAAGAAGAAAACTTTATCATATTTAATAATTATCGAGATTTAATTCAATTAATTCATATAATTACGTTTAATAGATAATATTTAATAAAATTTTAAATTAAATCTTAATATTTAAAATTTTTTATCTCTTTACATATATATTTTTTTATAAAAGCAAGATCAAGGCAAAAAGAGTAGCTGTTGGAAGGCTTTAGGGCTTACGTAATCTATTGTCATCTCTAACTTTAAGTATTTTATTTTGTTTTCTTTCTTCTCCTTATGTAGAAACAATTTATGTTTTTAGAAAATATTTAACTCTATCCTCCTGTTTAAAAAATTAATAAAAATTTCCAAAAAAAAATTTTTATTAAGGTTTTTGTAATTGTCCCATGAAAAAAAACTCTACCCAAAAAATAATAAGCCCAAAGTTTCAGTTTGTTCAGCCCAAGAATGACTGATAGGCTATAGCCTTCTTTAACATTTGCCCAAGTAGAGCCTCCATATACAGGCCACATGTGGCCCATTAATCAGCCCCAAACCACAGTTCGACCAGCCGGTATCGTACGCGATGCGACTTGGCGTGTAAGTCACAGCCAACCCTCTGCGGTTCAATTTCAGTAACGAGAAAAGAAGATTTGGTTTTAAGCAGCTCGGCTTGAACGGTCAATAGCAAGTAGCAGCTGCTCTGCTCTCCCGCCATTGTCCACACGCCTGAGAATGGCTTCAATCTTCACTCTTCCACGCCCAACTCCTTCTCCTTACTTTCCAAAATATCACCAGGTATTTCTTTATTCTCTTTTTCTCTTTCATTTTCTTGGAAAATTTGTTTATTTTCTATTTTTGGGTGCTTGAATTTTGCTTGTTTTAATTTGAAAGTTGATACCCAAATCCTCTAAACAGGCTGGAATCGCTTTCTTTCATGTGTACTTTTTTTTAAATTTTTTTAATGAGATGGAAACACTTCTTTCAAGGAAATCGATTATTATATTTTAATTTTCCTTTTTAGAGCAATTGAAAAATATCCCATGGTTTTGTTTATAATCTAATTTATGAAATAGGTGTTTCATTGCTCTGTAATGCAAAGCCCATTGCTTAAAGGTTGGAAGCATGGGTTTTCCCGAAAGGAGACGTTCAAGACCTTTACTTCAATAACTTCCATAGAGCGGAGGAGAAGGAGGTAAAAATTACTCTGTATTTGTTATTTATTAGAACTTCAATTTGATAGTAACACCTCAAGAACATTTTTTGGTGACTGTAATGTTATTGTTTTCTTGTATATTGATGGTAAGTGTTTTGAATCCTAATAAAACAGGAGAACTTTGATCTGTGCAGTCAACCAAGATGCTGAGAAAGCTTTCAAAAAGACTGTAGAAGTGGACAGACTCATTGATATGCTGAGGGAGGCAAATCCAGAGGAAGTAAGTATTTGTTTCTGGCTTTTCCTTGTAAACCACCTGTAATTTCATGTGCATGTATGTAAGTGGAAATTCCATGACTATTAAGCTAAAGTCATGTCTAGAGAATGAATTTTTCATATTAGCTCCTTTAAGGAGCAATGGTTTTTGTGGCAAGTGTGCTGATTTGTCTGAAATGTTTAAGGGACCTTGAAAGAAGATCATAATGGCGCTATCCGCTTAATTAGTTTGGGTGGAATTTGGGCTGGGAATAGGTTGCTATTAGTCTTTTTTTAGGAGATGAAACTGGCGTGCTTGCAATCATTTGGTCTTCATATGCACTGGATTGTTACTTTGGGCATCAATCTATTTAACCATGCACATATTGACAATTATTCTTACTTGATATGGGGTTCATTTCTTTCTATTGTCTTACTTAATTTGGATGCTATTGTCTGGAGTAGCAGATTGTATGTGATTGAGTCTATTTACCAATTTTATTTTCTCATAACATTGCTTTTTCTGGCTTTCTCTTGTGGACAGCTTCAGAAACTAGTTGTTGAAAATATCCTTGCTTTCAATGAGAGCTTCTGGATACGAATTGCTGCAAGAAGTGATACCTGCAAATCAGATGATGATAAAGCACGGTTTTTGAGTTGGTTAATTCTACTGTTTCAATTATACCATCCTCATTATAGTCCCTAGGTTTTAAAATTCTTATGTTGCTGTTGTTTTGTCCTCTTGCAGAAAGATTATGAGGAATTGGCTACTGCTGTAATGAGCATAGTGGATCGCATTGTTCATAAGACCCATGTACATCTCTCTCTGATATAAAGGAAAAGAAATTTGGTTTCTGGAAAGCTCTGTTCTTTCCTTTTGTCTCTCTATTTGTAATTGATCCTTTTCTCCTTTTGACAGGAAAAGATTGATTCAGCAACTGATGTTCTCAAGGAGATCTTGAAACCTGTAGTCACTGAGGAGGAAGAGATTCCTTGGCCCCCTAAGGATCCCGATGCTCTCAAACAAATGGAGAAAGTATAATAAAAAATTTCATCAATCAGTTTTTGGATTTTATATGGTCAATTTACTTCTATGTTTCAGATGCTTAAATAATTTTCTCTGAGTTAGTTCTGTTTCATCTATTTCACCCTTAACATAGTAATGGAATAGTGGCTGAGATATTTTTTAACGAAAGTAACTTAGGTTGATTGCTACTAGATGTGAATTGTTATCATATATTCTATTTGGGAATTGGTCTTTTAATTGATTCATCTAAGAATATTTTTTTATTCTTGTCAGCAAATGTTTCAAATGGAGCAAGAAGGGAAACTAGATGAAGGTTTCCTTTCAGAAGTCAGTGCACAATTACGACAAGTGAGTATATTCTGCTGCTTATATCATATTGTTTCAATGGTAATAGAAAACTGTTCTGCTTGTATCTTAAGATGGTATGTTAATATATTGAGACTCTTCTTGATTCTGACCTGGTGAAAGAAATTGTTATGGATATTTCATGCTGATCTATCAGATCTCTTTGATCCTTCAATTTCTGTTAAGATGCTTGAAATTGTTTATATTTGAATTGACACTGTACTTCTCTGAAGTTTCAATGGTACATATTAACTATGATAATAAAACTTCTATCACAATACTGCTGAGGTTCACCTCGCTTCATTGTGTTTGTCCTCGTAATTTATTTTCTTAAAATGGTAACATGTGTTTTAGTGATTTGCAGTCAAAAGAAGATGGTGATAAGCCAGGCCTCGAAGCTATGTTGCAAAAGGTTCTGCAACTCTATGCTTCTATAGTTCTCTTAAAACGTAGTTATGCAAAGAAAGGTAATCATCTCATATCTTTTCATTGAGTTTAGCTACACCATCTCTTTTGTCACAATGCAGAAAATTCATGGATTGAGGTAAAACCAATATGCTAAATACTCCATTTTTTCTTCTAGGATTTGTGAATCTTAACTTGGCTGTGTGTGCCAGGTGGTTCACCTTTCGTTTGGTCAAAAAACAGGAAAAAAAAAAAAGTAAAATTTGAGTGCAGATACATAAAGTCGTGGTGCTAGTATTCCTTCTCTTTTTTAGCCGTATATGAAATTTGTCAATAACAAATTTCATTGTTGAATACTGCCACTTCATTCCCTTAATTTCTAGTAGTGATATATGCAACGGTAACTTTTAGTTTCTTGATCATGATTCATTACTTTGTGTACCTATTCTCTTTTTTCTTTCAGATAACCATTTCAATATTTTTTTGATTATCATAGTCCTGCAGCTTGCTTTACCTCATGTGCTGGAGTCAGAAATTGAACAGCTAATTTCTATCAATGTTTTTGGTGCAGGGAATGAAGTGTTGAAAGCTGAGCAGTTTCTTGAAACTGTGATAAAAGGTTTCCATATCGTCTTTAAATTTATCCTTCTGATAACATGATCTTTTCATATTTATGAGTTAACTGTTAGTCATTCTTGTCATATTTATGTGCAGCTCCTGAGCAGCAGTGGAATAAGCTTTTGATTGATGGGTTAACTGTTGGTAAAGGAGAAATTTCTCCAGAAGAATTTTATGCTGTAATCAAGAAACGGATTGAGCGGACTTTAATCCGAACTGTAAGAGGCACCCTTTGCCTTGAATTTCTATTGGCTGTAGATTCAACTCTTTTCTCTTTTCAACCCCTCCTTTTTATTCTCCCTATTTCTGTTTCTTGTTTTCTCTCTCGCTCTCAGGAGGGAGGCTCTTACCAGCAACGTATTCTCACTGAATATTTGAAAGGAATCGAATCGAGAGCAGAGGAGATTGTCCAGTTTCTTCAGGGCAATGCAGAATAGGTGCCTCAACAGTGAAAATGACTCCAGGCACGACGTGTTTTCAGCATGCAAAATGTGAAGTAGGTCTGTCCTTAATGAAGAGAAGGAAAATTTTCCAGATTTGGTGCCATCAAATGCATATTTTGTGAGCGATCCTGTTCCACGAGCAAATAAACTAAGGAGTATCCCACAGTACCTGGCCATCTTTCTCCCCACTAGGTTCCTTCGCAAATGCCCATATCTTTTTCTTCAATTTTGGTCCGTGGGCATGTAATTAAGTCTCAAAATCATGACTCCGACTGAATCACCGTAATTAGGTACTGGTATGGACTGCCCATGCTTGCCTTTTTCCATTTTCATTGTTTATTCCTTTTATTGTATAGGCAAAATAAATAATCTATAAAGTCTCTACATTTTGACTTGAGAATAGCTTGTTTACATTTTTTTAATAATGATTTTCGTCATTATATAAATTAATTAAATTAAATTTTTTATGAAAATTAATGTTTTCTTTTCGTTTAACATTTAATAAATATATAATTTAATTATTATAAAATTTCAATCTAATTTTATTTTTATTTTTTTAAATTATGATGAAGTTCAAACTTAAACCTTTAATTTCAATCTCGGTAATTTTATCTTTGTCTATATTTATAAACATTAATTAATATATATATTTTAAAGTATCCATATAAAAGAATCATTAAAAAAGTGGGTGATTTAACATTTTATTTTTTACTTTTTACAATTGCTTTATCAGACTGAGATGATACCCATTTAAAACAGTGCCCAAAAAATAAAAAACATTTTTACCGTCACAAAAGCGTCATCATAAAAGAAGTGAAATGGGAAGGGAGTCCCTTCCGTAATAAGACTCTACGAAGAATAACACAGTTGCAGTACTTCGACTCAAAAAGGCTCAGATCTTAAACAAAGAGAGAATCGAAAACTCTCTCTTTTCTTTTCATATAAATCCAAAGATTCAAAGGCGCTTCCATTTTTAGATGTTGGATCAGATCTGAGGTAATTTCTTATAAACCTTAATCTTCCTTTATCTCTTTGCTCAGTTCCCAAATCCGATTCGTTCTTCCTGTTTGGTTACGCAGGTAACTTTATTTAGACGTTGGATTTGGTTTGTCTTTGGCGAAAATTAGCGGTTGGAGAGAAAGAAAAAGAAGATGTTGACGAAGTTCGAGACGAAGAGTAATAGAGTGAAGGGACTGAGTTTCCACACTAAGAGGCCGTGGATCTTAGCCAGTCTCCACAGTGGCGTTATCCAGTTATGGGACTATCGAATGGGGACTCTGATTGATCGATTCGACGAACACGATGGCCCTGTTCGCGGCGTCCATTTCCACATGTCTCAGCCTTTGTTTGTATCTGGAGGTTCAGATTTCGTTTCTTTTCACCTCAATTTTATATCTGTTTAATAGATCTCGTTCATTATTTTAGTGATCTATGTATTTGAATGAGAAATTGTGAATTGCGCTGATTAATTGGGATTGGATTAGCTTAAATTCTATATCACACTTGAGAAATCTGATATGTATGATAATGCTGGACCTAGATTCGCTCTTAACGATTTCATGTAGTTAGACTTGGTTCAAACCTTGTAGATCTGACGTTCTTGAGAAATGAATGTCAATGGAACTATATAGGATACATTGATATCTGCATGAATACATATCCTATGCATTTATCCAGTGTCGTTTTATGTATATAACGTGTTACTTCCAAAGTATAAATCTATTTGTGTCTTTTGGATAAATGAAAAATTTTATTTCACCACCCAAAGTAAGCAGAAAAATAAGTTACTAGTGACAACAAGAAGCAAACAAAATTCACACAAGCAAAACATAGAAATTAAGACTGAAAGGGATTCCAACTAGCCCATAATCTCGTTTAGTGGCTGTATGGGCAGGTCAGTTTTGAACCTTAGCTTGAATGTCCTTCACGATTTGCTTGAGAAGAGAAGCCTGAGATGGTACTTTTCCAGAATATCTGCATTGATTCCTAGCTTTCAAAATGTGGTAGATATAAGCAAATCATAGTGTTGTTGTGCAATACAAATGATACAAAAAAGTGATGGTTTTATTTTTCAGGTGATGACTACAAGATAAAGGTCTGGAACTACAAGTTGCATAGATGTCTTTTCACCCTTCTTGGACATCTTGATTATATTCGTACTGTGCAATTTCATCATGAGCATCCGTGGATTGTAAGTGCCAGTGATGATCAGACTATTCGCATATGGAACTGGCAGTCACGAACTTGCATCTCTGTGTTGACCGGTCATAATCACTATGTTATGTGTGCCTCATTCCATCCTAAAGAGGACCTTGTTGTGTCGGCGTCCCTTGATCAAACTGTTCGAGTTTGGGATATTGGTTCCTTGAAAAAGAAGACTGCTTCCCCAGCAGATGACATTTTACGGCTGAGTCAGATGAACACAGATCTTTTTGGTGGTGTTGATGCTGTTGTTAAGTACGTGTTAGAAGGTCATGACCGAGGAGTAAATTGGGCTGCATTTCATCCCACCTTACCTTTGATAGTCTCTGGAGCAGATGATCGCCAAGTGAAATTGTGGCGTATGAATGGTGATTATAGGAAAACTGTGCCTTCTTCTCCAACTTATATTTCATTTGCTAGACATATTGATTAAAGCTTTTTGTTAAGTTTACTTGTTGGCAGATTAAAATATTCATAAGAATTTACCTAGTTATTTTCTTTTCTTAAGTTTGATGTATGTTACATGGCCGTTGATGTTTTCTCAACTCCATTATATGTTCTGCTGCTGGAATTTAAACCCCTGAATTGTTGTGGGATTGAGTAAATTGTTTATTTATTTGCAGAGACAAAGGCTTGGGAAGTGGATACCTTGAGAGGGCACATGAATAATGTGTCATGTGTTATGTTCCATGCCAAACAAGACATCATTGTATCTAATTCCGAGGATAAAAGTATTCGTGTGTGGGATGTTACAAAGCGAACTGGACTTCAAACTTTCCGCCGAGAACATGACAGATTCTGGATTCTTGCTGTTCATCCTGAGATGAATGTTTTGGCTGCTGGACATGACAGTGGCATGATTGTATTTAAGCTAGAGAGAGAGCGTCCTGCTTTTGCAGTGAGTGGGGATTCTTTGTTTTATGCCAAGGACCGGTTTTTAAGGTATTATGACTTTTCAACTCAAAGAGATGCCCAAGTAATTCCAATTCGACGGCCTGGTTCCACAAGTCTGAATCAAAGTCCTAGAACTCTTTCCTACAGTCCTACAGAAAATGCTGTTCTTATCTGCTCAGATGTGGATGGAGGATCTTATGAGTTGTATGTGATACCGAAAGACAGCATTGGTAGGGGTGACAGTTTGCAGGAGGCAAAGAAAGGTCTTGGTAGTTCTGCTATATTTGTGGCTCGGAACCGGTTTGCTGTTCTTGACAAAGGCAACAACCAAGTCTTAATCAAGAATCTGAAAAATGAGGTGGTGAAAAAGAGTGGCCTCCCACTGCCGACGGATGCAGTATTTTATGCTGGAACAGGTAACTTGTTGTGTAGGTCAGAGGATAGAGTAGTTATATTTGATCTCCAACAGAGGCTTGTTCTTGGTGATCTTCAAGCTCCTTTTGTGAAGTATGTTGTTTGGTCTAATGACATGGAGAATGTTGCTTTGCTCAGCAAGCATACCATTATCATTACTAACAAGAAGCTTGTGCAGCAATGCACTCTTCATGAGACAATACGTGTTAAGAGTGGAGCCTGGGATGACAATGGTGTTTTTATTTACACCACCTTAAACCATATAAAATACTGCCTTCCCAATGGAGATAGTGGAATAATTCGAACGCTTGAGGTTCCGATATACATAACTAAGGTTTCTGGCAATACTATATTTTGCCTGGATCGTGATGGGAAGAATAAATCTATCGCCATTGATGCTACAGAATACATTTTCAAGCTCTCTCTGCTTCGGAAGAGATATGATCAGGTTATGAATATGATAAGAAACTCCCAGCTTTGTGGTGAGGCCGTGATTGCTTATCTGCAACAGAAGGGGTTCCCTGAAGTGGCTCTCCATTTTGTCAAAGATGAGAAGACACGCTTTAATTTGGCTCTAGAGAGTGGGAACATTCAAATTGCTGTTGCATCAGCTAAGGAGATTGATGATAAAGATCATTGGTATAGGTTGGGTGTGGAGGCCCTTCGCCAAGGAAATGCAGGTATAGTGGAATATGCCTACCAGAGGACAAAGAACTTTGAGAGGTTGTCTTTTCTTTATCTCATAAATGGTAACCTGGAAAAGCTCTCCAAGATGCTGAAAATTGCGGAAGTTAAGAACGATGTTATGGGTCAGTTTCACAATGCTTTGTATCTTGGCGATATCCAGGAACGTGTTAAGATCTTGGAGAATGCTGGTCACTTGCCTCTTGCTTATGTTACAGCATCTGTTCATGGACTACAGGATGTGGCCGAAAGGTTAGCAGCTGAGTTGGGAGATGATGTCCCTCCTTTGCCAGAGGGGAAAAAACCTTCCCTATTGATGCCTCCAACCCCTGTTACTTGTGGTGGCGATTGGCCCCTTCTTAGAGTTATGAAAGGCATATTTGATGGTGGATTGGATAGTATTGGCAGGGGTGCTGTGGATGAGGAGGAGGAGGAGGGTGCAGAAGGTGATTGGGGTGGAGATCTTGATGTGGTTGATGTTGATGGTTTACAGAATGGGGATGTTAGTGCAATTTTGGAGGATGAGGAAGCGGCTGAAGAAAAAGAAGAGGAGGGTGGATGGGACCTTGAAGATTTGGAACTTCCCCCTGAGGCAGACACCCCAAAAGTTTCTGGCAGTTCTCGCTCTTCTATTTTTGTGGCACCAACTTCTGGTATGCCTGTAAGTCAGATTTGGATTCAGAGATCATCTCTTGCTGCTGAACATGCCACAGCTGGCAATTTTGATACAGCAATGCGTTTGCTGAGCAGGCATCTTGGCATAAGAAACTTTACTCCTTTGAAATCCATGTTTCTTGATCTTCACACCGGCAGCCATAGCTATCTTCGTGCATTTTCATCCGCTCCAGTAGTGTCCTTGGCAGTTGAGAGGGGGTGGAGTGAGTCAGCTAGTCCTAATGTAAGGTGTCCACCAGCCCTTGTGTTCAATTTTTCTCAGTTGGATGAAAAGCTGAAGGCTGGTTACAAGGCCACAACTGCTGGAAAATTTACTGAGGCTCTTCGGATCTTCCTCAGCATGCTTCATACAATTCCATTGATTGTTGTGGAGTCAAGGAGGGAAGTTGATGAAGTCAAGGAATTAATTATTATTGCTAAGGAGTATGTTCTTGGTCTGCAAATGGAGCTGGAGCGAAGAGGAATGAAAGACAATCCAGTGCGCCAACAGGAGCTTGCTGCCTACTTCACCCATTGCAACCTTCAATTGCCTCACCTCAGACTTGCTCTGCTAAATGCAATGACCGTCTGCTACAAGGTAAAGAACCTGGCTACAGCAGCTAACTTTGCCAGGCGTCTAATAGAAACAAACCCCACAAATGAGAATCAGGCAAAGACCGCGAGGCAAGTGCTTCAAGCCGCTGAGAGGAATATGACAGATGCCTATGAGCTGAACTATGATTTCAGAAACCCATTTGTGACATGTGGGGCAACTTATGTGCCAATTTACCGAGGACAGAAGGATGTATCCTGCCCATACTGCACCACTCGCTTCGTGCCTAGCCAGGAAGGGCAATTGTGTACGGTGTGTGATCTTGCGGTGGTCGGGGCTGATGCTTCGGGGTTGCTTTGTTCTCCTTCACAGATACGATGATGTTGCAGAAGTTGTATCTAATTTTGAACTTTATCCTGCTGATACTTTTAGCTGCAAAACAGGCCTCATTGATCGATTATATCTACATGTTAAAAGGTCAGATTACTGAAGAAAAGCTGAGAACCAAATTAATTTGTTTGTGCTATTTCCTTTCGATTGCCTTTTGTTTTATTCCTCTTAATAGAGTTCAGTATGATTTTCATATGTAAGAATGAATTTAGAATTGTAATTTTCAGGCCATTCGTGTTTTTTGTTGTTTCATAGACAAGAATAGTCATGTAGGCCTGATGATGTGTCATAGGTAGCACTTACAAATTGATTTATGCATGATGTGATTCCAGTGATACTCGTTCATTAGTCAGGAGTTTTGATCGATTGACACTTCTTGGGCGGTGGTAGTGAATATATTTTCCAATTCAAATAGTTTGAAGCTTTTTTTTTTTTTGTGTGTGTATATTTATATACGAAATTGCTAAATATGACAAATAATATATATAAAAAAAAAAAGAATTTTACTGGACTTAATTCCCTTCTAACAAACATAGAGATAAAGAGGTTTTGGGGAATTATGAAGCCCATATGTTTCAAGTGGGCGTTCTTCCTTTAAACCACTCTGGACGTAAGTCCAGTCTCGACTCTCCTCCCAGCCAACCTTTCCAAAAGCGAAGGCCGAAGATGCTCCCGACGTGGCCCATTAATCAGACTAAAGCTGCGGTTACAAACCTGTACCGTACGCGATGCAACTACGCGTGCAAGAAAAGAAGATTCGGTCCAAGGCGGCTCAGCTGTGGTCAGTTGGTCACTGGCGCCCGCTCTCCCTTATCGTCCGTACGCAAAAGGATGGCTGCAATCTTCACTCTGCCCAACGCCCCGTGCCAGGCCCTTCTCTTTACTTTTCCAAAAATATCACCAGGTCTTTCTGTGTTCTCTCTTTCATTTTCTTCAATTTTTTTTTTTTAAAATCTTGTGGTGCTTGAATTTTGCTTGCTTTTAATTTGAAGTTAAGAACTCAATCTTTCGTACATTGGCTGGAACTTCTTTTTTTCCTATGTACTTTTTTTTTGGGAAAATAAAACATATCTTTTTTTATTATTATTTCTCCATTTTAGAGCAATTTAAAATTTTCTCATGGTGTTAATTATCTCCTTTTTTTTTCTAATTGAATTTATTTAATAGGTGTTTCATTGTTCTGTAATGCAAAGTCCATTGCTGAAAGGTTGGAACCCTGGGTTTTACGGAAAGGGGGGGGGGGGTCAAGCCCTTTATTTTTCAACAACTTCAAAAGAGTGGATGGGGTAAAAATTACTGTATATTTGTCATTCATTTGGGCACCAGTTTGATATCAACACCTCAAAAACATTTCTTGTGACAGCAATTATCTTTGAGCTGTTTAGTAATGTTATTGTTTTCTTGTGTATTGATGGTAAGTGCTCTGAATCCTAATAAAACAGGAGAACTTTGATCTGTGGAACTGGACGGCCTCATAGATATTCTGAGAGAGGCAAATCCGAACGAAGTAAGATTTCTTTCTGGCTTTTTCTCATGAACCGTCTGAAACTTTATGCGTATGTTAATGGAGATTCCATTATGGTATTGAGCTAAAGTCTTGTCTGGAGAATGAATTATTCCTACTTGCTCCTTTGAGGAATGATGGTTTTTGTGGCAAGAATGTTGACACCAATGGTATGATTGCAATGATTTGTTCTCAATAGGCTTTGGGAAACATTTCCATCCATTTAGCTATGGCTATATTGGCAACTATTCTGACTTGATATGGGGTTTGGTTCTTTCCATTGTCTAACTTAATTTGGATGCTATGACTTGGAGTAGAAGATTGTACGTGGACAGCTTCAGAAACTTGTTGAAAATATCATTGCTTTCGATGAGGGCTTCTGGGTATGTCTTGGTGCGGGCCACTAACCGTGAAACCTGCAAATCAGATGACGGTAAAGCACGGTTTTCGGGTTGGTTAATTAATACTTCCAAGGTTCTCCCCAGATTTTGTAATTGTTATGTTGCTTTTGATATGCTTCATGAGACCCATGTAACTCTCTGGGATAAAAGGGGAAGAAATTTGGTTTCTGGAAAGCTCTGTTCTCGCCTTTTTCTATTTGATCCTTTTTCCCCTTTTGACAGGAAAAAAATTGATTAGGAAACTGATGTTCCCAAGAGGATTTTGAAATTTACCTCTAGCCAATGTGGAGGAAGAGTTTCTTGGCCGGTTGGCCCCCTGAGGCTCTTGAGCAAATGGAGAGAGTGTGATAGAAAATTTCTTTGATCTGTTTTAGGAATTATCATGGGAAATTTTAAGATTACCGGCAACGTCTTCTTACTGAATATTTGAAGGAATCCAATCAAAAGCAAAGGAGATTGTCCAGTTTCATCGGGGCATTGCAGAATAGGTTCTTCAACAGGAGTGAAAATGACTCCAGACCCGAGGTGTTTTCAGCATGCAAAATGTGAAGCTAGATTTCCTCTTCAAAGAAAGGACAATTTACAGATTTTGGAGCCATGAAATGTACATTTAGTGAACAATTTTGTTGTGCGAGTCTGATGCTGTTCCAGAAGCAGAGAATTTGTACCTATTCAATTCAACATGTAAAATTTTACAGCAAGGTGTTCATAAATAATTAATTAATTAACAGTTTTTAAAGTATCCACGTAAAAAACCACTTTTAGAAGTCGGTGAACTTTGGTTGAATAAAAATATTTTCTTATTAGCACCCTAAACAATTGCTTTATTACGGCAAGACCCATTAACCTTTAAAACAGTAACATTTTTACCTCAGTCATAACGTCGTCGTAAAAGCTTTAACTGGGGAGCAAGACTGTAGAATCGATAACAAAATTCCAATACTTCAAATAAAGACGACTCTCAGATCTTGAAGGAGGAAGTAGAAAAGAAAACTCTCTGAAAGATAATTTCTTGTTAATTTTTGTTCTTAATTTTAGATGCTGAATCAGATCTGAGGTAATTTCTTACTCATCTCTTTGTTCAATTACCAAATCCAATTCTCCCTGTTTGATTACGCGGATAACTTTGTTAGGTGTTGGATTTGCAGAGAATTGGCGGTTGAAGAGAAAGAAAAAGAAGATGTTGACCAAGTTTGAGACGAAGAGTAATAGAGTGAAGGGACTGAGTTTCCACACCAAGAGGCCATGGATCTTAGCCAGTCTCCACAGTGGCGTTATCCAGTTATGGGACTATCGGATGGGAACTCTGATTGATCGATTCGACGAACACGATGGCCCTGTTCGCGGCGTCCATTTCCACATGTCTCAGCCTTTGTTTGTCTCTGGAGGTTCTGATTTCATTTCTTTTCCTCTCAATTTTATATCTGCTTAATAAATCTCGTTGATTATTTTAGTGATCTATGGATTTGAATGTGAAATTGTGAATTGTGCTAATTAATTGGGATTGGATTAGCTTAAATTCTGGAGCTCTTTTATTCTTGTAACTGTATGACATTTGAGAAATCTGATGTGTATGAATAATAATGCTGGATCTAGATTTACTATTTGAGATTTCATGCACTTGGACTAGGTTTAGACTTTCATCTTCTTGATATGCACATCAGAGTCATGGCCAGTAGAAATTAAGGACCTGGCAGTATCCCTTAAATGCAAGAACTTTCTTCAATGCCAACTAAAGTTATTTGGGATGGAGATCTGCCAAACACTCTTGTCTTTAAGCTAGTAAGCATACACCCAAGCCACCCAAAGAGAGCCTGGTCTGCAAAAGAGAGACCAAATGTGCCTTAAGATATAGGCAACATGTCCAATCCTCTAAATTTTCAGTCCCAAACTACCTTCACTTTTAGGAAAGCGAAATATATCCCATCCGACGATGGCTTCCTTGGCTGGCCCTTCTTTTTCTTTCCTCAAGAATGTTGAGCAAAGCTGGTTGATTTTATTAATCACCCTAGCTGGAAGAACAAAGATATAGCACCCCTAGTTGTGTATGCTGAATAGAATAGACAGAATTAACTTAAGTCTGCCAGCATGGGAAAGTCACTCAACGGCCCAGCTGGTAATACGACTTGTGATTTTCTGTATAAGAGAGTCAAAAACTTTGTAATAAAACCTGTGATTTGGTAAATGAATAGTTTTCTATTTATGTTGTTTGATGCTTTTTGTTGGCTAAATTACTATAATCATAATTTTTGAAGATGAAGATTCTTAAAATAAAAAGTTTGAATACAAAGCAAGGGGGAAATGGTTTTAAATATTTGAGCTTATAATAAAGTTAGAATTTCTAAATACAAATAGATTGGAATTTATAAAATTTCATTACAATTTAAATTCAATGTTAATGAGATTTACATTTCTCTCCTATTAGTGATTATATCATTAGAATTAAGAAAACATAAATAGATTTATTGAATAAGGTTTGTTGACCAATCAAAACTTCAGTTATTTATAAATAAAAATGATGAAAGGACAATTTATGAATATAACAAATATTAACGTTCTTTTGGCTGACAGCCCACACTGTCTAGAAATAACTTTATAACACTTTTTCCTTGTTTAACTAAGACAACTAACTTGCTGTTCAATCTTGCACCTTAGATATTAAACTTCTGTGTTAGTAGATTTATTGCCGAAAGGGATGCTGTTGAGTTTATTAATTTGAAATTTTCTAGAACAGGAAAACACAGGGAAGGAAGGTCTGAATTTGTAAATTTTATTGGCTCAAATAGTGCTATGATTTTCTTTTACAAAGCATAGGGTAATTGTGCAATACAAATGATACAAAAAAAAAATTGATGGTTTTTTACAGGGGATGACTACAAGATAAAGGTCTGGAACCACAAGTTGCATAGATGTCTTTTCACCCTCCTTGGACATCTTGATTATATTCGTACTGTGCAATTTCATCATGAGCATCCATGGATTGTGAGTGCCAGTGATGATCAGACCATTCGCATATGGAACTGGCAGTCACGAACTTGCATATCTGTGTTAACTGGTCATAATCACTATGTTATGTGTGCCGCATTCCATCCTAAAGAAGACCTTGTTGTGTCCGCCTCCCTTGATCAGACTGTTCGAGTTTGGGATATTGGTTCTTTGAAAAAGAAGACTGCCTCCCCAGCAGATGACATTTTACGGTTAAGTCAGATGAACACAGATCTTTTCGGTGGTGTTGATGCAGTTGTTAAGTATGTACTGGAAGGTCATGATCGAGGAGTAAATTGGGCTGCATTTCATCCCACCTTACCTTTGATAGTTTCTGGAGCAGATGATCGCCAAGTGAAATTGTGGCGTATGAATGGTAATTATAGGAAAAATGTGCCTTCTTCACCATGCATATTTGATTTGCTAGGGATATTGATTAAAGCTTTTTTTTAGTACACTTATTTTGCAATTAAAATCTTCATAAAGACTTACAATGTTTTTTCTTCTTTAAGTTTGATTTATGCTACATAGCCCTTGATATTTGAGCCAAGTTACTAAACTTCTCCATTTTATTTTATGACCGTAACTGTGTATATACAACCTACTAAAGTAGTTGGATGAAGTTTTTGTGCAGCAGGGAATTTAGACTCCTGAATTGTTATGTGATTGAGTAAATTGTTTATTTATTTGCAGATACAAAGGCTTGGGAAGTGGATACCTTGAGAGGACACATGAATAATGTTTCATGTGTTATGTTCCATGCCAAACAAGACATCATTGTGTCTAATTCGGAGGATAAAAGTATTCGTGTGTGGGATGCAACAAAGCGAACTGGACTTCAAACTTTCCGTCGAGAACAGGACAGATTCTGGATTCTCGCTGCTCATCCTGAGATGAATCTTTTGGCGGCTGGACATGACAGTGGCATGATTGTGTTCAAGCTAGAGAGAGAACGACCTGCTTTTGCAGTGAGTGGGGATTCTCTGTTTTATACCAAGGATCGGTTTTTAAAGTATTATGACTTTTCAACTCAAAGAGAGACACAAGTAATGCCAATTCGGCGGCCTGGTTCCACAAGTCTGAATCAAAGTCCAAGGACTCTTTCTTACAGTCCTACCGAAAATGCTGTTCTTATCTGCTTAGATGTGGATGGAGGATCTTATGAGTTGTATGTGATACCAAAAGACAGCATTGGTAGGGGTGACAGTTTGCAGGATGCAAAGAGAGGCCCTGGTAGTTCTGCTATATTTGTGGCTCGGAACCGGTTTGCTGTGCTTGACAAAGGCAACAACCAAGTCTTAATCAAGAATCTAAAAAATGAGGTGGTTAAAAAGAGTGGCCTCCCAGTGCCTACGGATGCAATATTTTATGCTGGAACAGGCAGCTTGTTGTGTAGATCAGAGGATAGAGTAGTTATATTTGATCTCCAGCAGAGGCTCGTTCTTGGTGATCTGCAAACGCCTTTTGTGAAATATGTTGTTTGGTCTAATGACATGGAGAGTGTTGCTCTTCTCAGCAAGCATTCCATTGTCATTGCTAACAAGAAGCTTGTGCACCAGTGCACTCTTCATGAGACAATACGCGTTAAGAGTGGAGCCTGGGATGACAATGGTGTTTTTATTTATGCCACCTTAAACCATATAAAATACTGCCTTCCTAATGGAGATAGTGGAATCATTCGAACGCTTGAGGTTCCAATATATATAACTAAGGTTTCAGGCAATGCTATATTTTGCCTGGATCGTGATGGGAAGAATAAGACTATAGTCGTTGATGCTACAGAATACATTTTCAAGCTCTCTCTGCTTCGAAAGAGATATGATCAGGTTATGAATATGATAAGAAACTCCCAGCTTTGTGGTGAGGCCATGATTGCTTATCTGCAACAGAAGGGGTTTCCTGAAGTGGCTCTCCATTTTGTCAAAGATGAGAAAACACGCTTTAATTTGGCTCTAGAGAGTGGGAACATTCAAATTGCTGTTGCATCAGCTAAGGAGATTGATGACAAGGATCACTGGTATAGGTTGGGTGTGGAGGCCCTTCGCCAAGGCAATGCAGGTATAGTGGAATATGCCTACCAGAGGACAAAGAACTTTGAGAGGTTGTCTTTTCTTTATCTCATAAATGGTAACCTGGAAAAGCTGTCCAAGATGCTGAAAATTGCGGAAGTTAAGAACGATGTTATGGGCCAGTTTCACAATGCTTTGTATCTTGGTGATATCCAGGAACGTGTTAAAATCTTGGAGAATGCTGGTCACTTGCCTCTTGCTTATGTCACAGCATCCATTCATGGGCTACAGGATGTGGCTGAAAGGTTAGCAGCTGAGTTGGGAGGTGATGTCCCTCATTTGCCGGAGGGGAAAGAACCTTCCCTATTGATGCCACCTGCCCCCGTTATGTGCGGGGGTGATTGGCCCCTTTTGAGAGTCATGAAAGGCATATTTGAAGGTGGATTGGATGGTATTGGCAGGGGTGCTGTGGATGACGAGGAGGAGGGTGTGGAAGGTGATTGGGGTGAAGATCTTGACATGGTCGATGTTGATGGCTTACAGAATGGGGATGTTACTACAATTTTGGAAGATGGGGAAGTGGCTGAAGAAAACGAAGAGGAGGGTGGATGGGACCTTGATGACTTGGAACTTCCCCCTGAAGTAGAGACACCAAGGGTTTCTGTCAATGCTCGTTCTTTTGTTTTTGTGGCACCGACTCCCGGTATGCCTGTGAGTCAAATTTGGATTCAAAGATCATCTCTTGCTGCTGATCATGCTGCAGCAGGCAATTTTGATACAGCAATGCGGTTGTTGAGCAGGCAACTTGGCATAAGAAACTTTACTCCTTTGAAATCCATGTTTCTTGATCTGCACACTGGCAGCCATAGCTATCTTCATGCATTTTCATCAGTGCCAGTGATGTCCTTGGCCATTGAGAGGGGATGGACTGAGTCTGCTAGTCCTAATGTGAGGGGTCCACCAGCCCTTGTGTTCAATTTTTCTCAGTTGGATGAAAAGCTGAAGGCTGGTTACAAGGCCACAACAGCTGGAAAATTTACTGAGGCTCTTCGGCTCTTCCTCAGCATTCTTCATACAATTCCCTTGATTGTTGTGGAGTCGAGGAGAGAAGTTGATGAAGTCAAGGAGTTGATTATTATTGCTAAGGAGTATGTTCTAGGTCTGCAGATGGAGCTGGAGCGAAGAGAAATGAGAGACAATCCAGTACGCCAGCAGGAGCTTGCTGCCTACTTCACCCACTGCAACCTTCAATTGCCTCACCTCAGACTTGCTCTGCTGAATGCAATGACCGTCTGCTACAAGGCAAGGAATCTGGCTACAGCAGCTAACTTTGCCCGCCGTCTAATAGAAACAAACCCCACAAATGAGAGCCATTCAAGGACAGCCAGGCAAGTACTGCAGGCTGCAGAGAGGAATATGGCAGATGCATCTCAGTTGAATTATGATTTCAGGAACCCATTTGTGACATGTGGGGCAACTTATGTACCAATTTACCGAGGACAGAAGGATATATCTTGCCCATATTGTACCGCTCGCTTTGTGCCTAACCAGGAAGGACAACTGTGTGCCGTCTGTGATCTCGCTGTTGTTGGGGCAGATGCTTCAGGATTGCTCTGTTCTGCTTCACAAATTCGATGATTGAGCTGCTTAAATTCAGGCTTGTTTCAGACTTCCTCTTACTTATCCGCTGAGCAGCAGAACCAATCATGTTGATTGATTCTTATCTGCAGGTAAAAGGTAAGAAATGCTGAAGAAAATTTGATATCAAATTAAATTGTTTACACCATATACTTTTTTATTAGCCTTTTTGTTTTCATTATGATATTCAGATGTAATAAACAATTTGGGAATTTTGATTGTGGCTATTGGTGTTATTCTTTCTTGGGCAAGAATAGTCAAGAGGGCCCTTGTTTAAAATATATAATGGTCATAGGTAGGACTTTTACATGTCAACATATGCAGATGTCGTCTGGCAAAATTGCTTTACTTCCTGTGATTTTCCATTGGTTGGCAGCAAAACGACGTTTCCTATTAATACCTGAAGCTTTTTGTACATGTTGTGCGCTGCCTTTTTTCTGTTACTTTTCCCCAGCAGTGTTTCCTGTTTAGGTTCTCTGCGAAAGAAGGTATCGGGTATGGCTTTGGTACTTCACTCGGTTACTTTAAACATACGTGTCTTGGTGAAAATGGGAGAAAAGTTTTTTTATTGCTAGCTATTACTTCCAGGCTATAACATATCCTCCAAAGTTATTGGTACAAATAATTTTACGATATTGCCAACTTCTTATTATAAACATTACTCAGTTTGCCAAATTACCAAATATAGTTTTAGTTTTAGATAGAAGAAATAGCACTATTTTAAAATTGTTAACCGAACCAGATTTATATATTAAAAATAAAAGACTAGGATTTGGTTGGTTGTATTTTTTGAAACTTAATTTTTAATACTTTTGATTTATAATAATAATAATAATAATAATAATAATAATAATAAATTATTAAGTCTGAAATAAATAAATTTATTTAAATTGGTTTAGATAAAATTCAATCCTTTTATTGTTTAATAAAAAAAATTATCCTTTGGTTAAAAAAAGAAAAAGAGTGAAATATACATAATTTAAAATTTAATTTAATTGAATTATATAATCATTATTAATAATTTATATTTAACATATTTAAATTCAAATTTTATCATGCATTCTTCTGTTCATTATTTCAAACCATTGATATTTTCTTAAAATATTTTTTATCATGCCCATTATATTAGGCCTAGTTGTTTGAACCCTTACCCATTTTAACCCCCAAAAAACCCTTGCACACTCGCGAGGAGAACAAAAAGGAGGAGAAAAGGACCGAAAGTTTCCATTTTGGATTAAAAAAAAGGTGAAAGGGGAAAGAAAGAGAAACTTTGGGGCGGAGGAAAGGAAAGTTAAATGTTTACCACGTGGCAGGCATCTATTGGTTGAAAAGACGTGGACTACTAGATAAAAACATTGACACGTGATCCGCAACGTGTATCTCAGGATTGCTTGAGAAACTTTGAGAGAGTCGTGCCATATTACATAAAATATCGAAAAATAAAATCAAACTGCAACCGCAAAAAACTGTAAAAAAAACCGACTGAAAAAGAAAGAGAAAAGAAGAGAGGGAAAATGGAGAAGCAAACCAAATCTGAGGTTGTTGTTTTCCCTACCACGAAGGAAGACCCAGAAAAAATTTTCTTCACAGAAGAAGAAGAAGACGAAAATGATATTTCAAATTGGGAATTCATTAACTCCTCTGATTCTGATGCTGATGATGTCCTCTCTCTCTCTGATGCTTCTTGGCACTCTTCCCTTTCTTCCTCCCCAAAGGACAGCCCGATTCCTGACCTGATTCAAGATTATGATGATGATCATCATCATCAACATCACCTCGATTATGAGCCACTCCGTGATGGGTATGGTGAGCCATACATAGGTGATCAGGAAGAGGATGATGGTGATGATTATGATGATAATGAGGATGACGCTGATGGGTATGATTTGGATGATGAGTTGGTGCCACGTGCATTGAGAGGGAAGTTTGGAAGGCAAAGGATGAGGAAATTAGGGAAGAGGGCATTTGCCAAGATGCACACTTCAAAAAAGTCACCATTTTTGTATGTGAAGCCTGGGTGTGTTCATGGCAAGCATGGGCTTGGATTGAAGCACAGTTTCTAAAGAGAAAAAGTTAGCAACTTTGGAGGTGATTCATGGAGGAAATGCGCCATCTTTAATTGGGTACTTGTTGGAACCTTCATTTGATTTAGGTTGTAACTACTCTAGTTTGGATTGCTTAATTATTAGTTTTAATTCAATTTGACTTGGCTCATTTGGTTGTCAATTACCTAATTATTATGTTGGTGTTTATAAAATTCTATTCCGTAACCTCCACGGTGCTCTTCTGATTTTCTTGCCTCTCTTTCTCCTTCTCTGTTGTGTTTTTGTCTGGTTGAATGCTGATAATTCTGAGGAAAATGAGCGTCTTGAGATTGCGAAATACCAGAATGATTCTATTTGTGTCCCTTTGCTGTTCCTTGACATTTTTATTTTCCATACGGAGTGTGTTCTAGATGTGTAAAGGTCAATTCGGATATTTGTGAAGAAATTGGTTTGAAAAGATCTCAGAGGAAATGGATATCTAGTGGAGTTTCATATTGGTTAGAATAAGGATATTTTCATTGTTGATTAGGTACATCAACCATCTTAATGTTTTTTGTATGTTGTTTAAATGGTTTAAGTTGCATCTCAGGAATTTTGTGGGAAAATAGATGTGTGATGTGAAATTCAAAGATGACCATGAAAATGAAATGCATGTCAATAATTTATGAACTTTGGTGTGTGCCGAGTGGTCATCTTTCTTTGCCCCTTCAAAGTCCTTGTAATGGCATGGTTCTTGTGAATTGAGATGCCTGAAGAGCCACAAGATGGACTTCTTGAGTGGAACTTTGACATTAAGTATTGATTGTCAAAGATTGGGCTTGAATGCTAGAGAAATCTGTTCTTGGGTTAGATATATATTCTGAATTGATGTGGATGTGATTATATCAGTTTCTTTCTCTATGAGGTTAAGTTTTTTCTTGGCCAGAAAATAAGAGTGTTAGCGATATTAACTAGAATCAAAACCATCCCAGTACAAAGGCCCTCAAGGAAAAAGAGAGCAAACATAGCAACTCATGAACCTAAGGCTACAACAACCATCCCTTACTGGGAGCAGGCAAGCCATTCCTGCTTAGTATGCACTCCAGGGAAGATTGAGGTACTAACACCCAATTAGAGAGGCACTTTCCCTGTTTAAATTGGTTTTTCACCCAATCAGCAACCATATTGGTTTTCCTACGCACCCAACTAATCTTAAGGTCTTCAAAATAATGCCTGCAAGCCCTGATAAACTTGAGAACAGGTTCCACTTTCCAATAAACACTATTGTCTATCACCACGAAACTCGTTGCATAGAATTTCAGAATCTGGTTCCGCTACAGCTTTCTTGAAATTCATATTCTTGGCCAGGCCAATGCCTAACTTTAAAGCCAGTGCTTCACTGTCAAACTAAGTTAAATGGCCTTTTATCCGTGGTGATTTTTGGCATGAGTTATGCTCAATTAAGTATTAACTCTGATATACCTAGGGTAGGGCTTACCTTCTTCCGAGACTCTGTTGATTGGATTCTGTGCTATAGGGAGTGGCATTTGAATTTGTGAAGCAAAGAAACAATAGGGTTCGAAAGGGTGGTTGGGAAGTTATAGTGAACAGAGCTGGAAGGAAATTGTGATTGTTTTGGATTTTTTTTTTCCTTTTTCCCCATTGAAGATGTTGAAATTGAAGTATTGATTGAACATTGCAATACCCCCTTAATATTTCATCACCAATAATAAAAGGATGAGATATATATATATATATATGTATGTATGTATATTCTCTAATCCTTTGTACTTAGGGCCCATCCAACCATCCTTCCCTACTACTATCTGCCAAGTTTCCAGTAATTCAAGTAAAACTTACTCCAGATTGGGCCAAATCCATCGGTACTCGGTAGTATCAGTTCATCATTTCATTACTCTGACCACTGGCCCTAACCTCCCGCGACAGAAGAAGACTGAAGACGTGACAAGCCAGAGTAACCTTGGAAAATTTTGGCCATCCAAACTGAAGGGAAGGAAACACCATCGACTCTAACAGTCAGAATCACCATGGATTTAGATTAAATTTGGAAAAGAAAAGATGTGATACTGACCCATAGCAGAGAAAATTACAATGTTGCAGTCTCGTAGTGCTCGTAGTGCCCTTCATTTCTTCACACTTTTTTTTTTTTTCATCTAAACGAAGGTTTAGTGTTACATGTAAATCCCTAGGGAGCCTAAGAAACTAAAAAGCAAGGTGTGCATTTTCGTATAGGGCTTCCATCTCATTTCCTGCTTGTCTTAAATGACTAGAGAATCCTGATATTTGCGATGCAAATTATCAAAAAAGGAAGTGGGGGTGCCAATAAAATTTCAAGCTTGGGAAGAAAATGGAATCAGATAAAGCGTTTTGTCAATTCAAAATTCGACATTTCCACTTCATTTCCACCACTTTGCTTATCATTTTCAATACCTTGTGCTAGCCTGCTGCCTCCACCTTACTACATTATGTCACTAGACACTAAGGTTTAACTTTTTAAAAAAGTTAATGACATGAATAATTCTTAAATTATAATAAAATATTTAATGTAATATTTGAATTTTAAAAAAATTTTAATGTGACATTTGAATTATAAAATTTTTAAATTAATATGATTTATCTCTAATGTAATTAACTTCAAATGATAACATATGATAAATAAATAATTTTTCAAATATCATATTAATTAACAGATTTATAATTCAAGTATTACATTATAGATTTTTGAAATTCAAATACTATATTAAATAATTCATTGTAATTTAAGAATTATTCATGATATTAACCTTTCTAAAAACTCAAAGACTCCCAAATTCTCGCTCATTGCCCACCCACCGGCCTAACCACCACAGCCCGGAGACTTTTTTTAACTAGTGCTTCATCTTTGCCTTTTTCATTTCATGTCGAAATTCAAGAGTCTCCACTGATTGGCTTGATAATGGTTAAACAGTGGTACCAAATTTTTTAAAATGAAATTATTGCTCAACTCAATTGTTGGATCCCATAATTTTATGCTTATTATTTCACATTGTTATAGTTTCCTGCCACATGCGTTGCAGAAGTATTTTCCATGATTTTGGTCAGATGGAGTCTCTAAAAACTTGCCCAAATTTCAATCTAGTCTGTTCAACCTAGTCACTTGTCATATTTATTTCCGTTAAGGTTTAAAATTAGAGAATAATTATAAAATTTGAATCTCAATATTTATATTTTATATATTTTATTTTTAAATTACGGTCTGCTGTATACCCAAAGCAAATTTGGCCATTCAAAATGCCACAGATTTGGCAATTCCATCGAAACCAAACATCAGCTGTCACCATTGATCTGGAATTTTGATTCAACCTTTAAATATTCAATGCATTGATCATCAATCAAAGATAAAGTTATAGTTTCATAGACCCTTGGTTAAGTTAGTGATATTCAGTACATAAATTTCATGGCTAAAGATTTTTGTAATCACAGGAATTGCACATGTGGTGATGACTGCATGATGATTTTCCTTCTTTCTCATTGATTGTTATTTTTGAACATTAGAAACATTCTTAATGCGGCAAGCAGCTGCTCCAACGGTTATCATTTTCAAATCCCAAAAGGAGAAAATCTTCAAATATTATTAAAAAGAGTTTCATTTTCTTTTTCCCCACCAGAATTTCACTTCATTTTTTTTGCTGTCATTAGGTTTTTCATGTAAACGTTGTAAGAGAATCATCGCCCTTTCATAATTTTATCTGAATTGATTGATACAATTATTTTTTTAAATAATATATAATAAATTTAAAATTTTTAAAAATTTACGATTTCATTTATATAAAAAAAATATGAAAGATAACGAAATTAGTACAATAAGCAACTCTTGATTTCTTTTTAAATGGTAAATATTCTTCCCCACTGAGTATAATCTTAATGATAACTTGGTTGATTTTTGAATTTATTAATTCTATTTTTAATTTACATGAAATGAACAACTTAGGGTTGTTCAATTCTTTTATATATATATATATATTTTCTTGCAGCCATTAGTTCAGAACTTATGCCTTTTATCTTAATTAATTATTAAGTAATACTTGCCTTTCAAAAAAAAAAACTTAACAATAAAAAAGGAGCAAGAATCCAATAATAATAAAATATTATCAACATCTAATATGCCCAAACCTTTTTTTTTTAATTTTTTTATGGGGTTTCGTTTTCGGATAAAGATCTGTCCAACATAGCTAGCTGCTAGCATGGTGGTGCAGTACCACTGAAGTTGTCTTCAGATAATTTCACGTGGGGGTAGATTTTTCCAACTTATTTGTTTCTTTTGCCATTTTTTTTTTCAACTTATTCACTAAAATAGTAATTAATTACAGAAAAACTACTACAAAAAATATAAAATAAACCATTGCCTTTTCTTGAATTGCCAGTCGTTTGATAGAAAAACAACAGAAGAAATCATACAACCAGATATTGCCAACGTGGGTGCCCAAAGAATTGACCCTCCTGCCTCAATGCATTGAATAATGCATGTCGTGGCAAATGCTTAAAAGACTCGTCTCCATATTTTTAAAACATTATGCATGTTGTAGCAAAATTTTTTTATCAAATATAATTCAATTGGATTTATAAACATGTTTAATTTCATAAAAAAAAATCTTAAATTTTAATATGATATCAACTTAAGAGAAAGATTTAGATGAAATTCATAAATTTGTTTATTAAAAATAATTAAATTAAAATTAAAAAATTTCGTTACACAGTTAAGTAAATAAATTTGATATATATTTTTAGATATATATTTTAATAAAAATATTAATAAAATTTTTATCTTAAATAAATATTGATAATATTTTTAATAATTTTTTACATATTATTCATTTTATATTAAATTTTATTAATTTATTAATTTATATTTTTTATTAAAATTTTTTTAATTTTACAAACTTTATTTAAAAAATTTTCCCTTAAAAAATTTTCCCAACGTAATTCATGTAATTAAAGCAAATTTATTTGTACTCCATTAGCTTAGACCAATGTACTAACAGGGAGAACATTACTAAATGGCACCAAAAGAAGTTACTTTTTGGGTCCTGGACCTCCTGGTTACTTTACGAAATTGTCAGCTTAGATATATCTTTTCATTGTCTGGTTTTTTTTTTTTTTTTTTAAAAGGTACACATGGTCTAGTCAAGGGTAACGACCAATTTTCATCATTTTTATACACAAAAGATTGATTTGATTTTTAACAGCAGTTTTCTTTTGTAAAAGCCTTCATTAGCAAAATTTTTCTTTTACTTTTCGGATGGCATCTTTTTTTTTTTTTTTCCTTTTTAATTCGTCAATTTACATTATGTGCAGAAAAATAAGATAATACATCAAGCGCAGAAATTTGAAGGTATGATCACAAATTACTACTTTATATACATATATATATATATCTAGATTACAACTCTATGTATTATCTTATTTTTTTGGCCAACATAAAACATTATCATGATTTGAAACACCATAATTCCGTAGAAGAAAAAAATTTAAATAAATTTTTTTAGATAAAATTAATTAATAAAATTTTTATTAAAAATAATTAAATAAAAAATTTTAAATTGATATATTAAAATATCTTGTTATAAAAATTAAGTGTGCAAAAATTTTTAAAAAATTGATATATTTTTAAATAGATATTTTTATTACAAATTTTATCATAAAATTTATAATTTAATAAATACTAATTAAATTTCATTTTTTATTGAATTCTATTAACGAATACTATTGACTCATAAGAAGTTAATGTACTGCTAACATTTTATTATTGTTTTCAGATAGAATGTAGTAGTTACAACTTTTTGGTAAGTATTACTGTACACATATCATTTCAGGCTTTGCATAACATAAGATGGGAATTCTAAGTTCTGAAAATAAGATGAGATTGTTATAATACATTTCTTATAAAATTACAACCTAATTGAATTTATTAAAGGAAATTTTCTTTTTCATGGAATTTGGTCAGGGAAGTTAAATCAAGCATATAAATTTGAAAAGAAAGAGTAGCAGACTTTTCCCCCAAAACTAAGGATTTTGTGTCTCGAAAAAAAAACTAAAACTTGGATACAAGACATTGGATTCAAAGAAAATGGTAAGAATTGAACCAGCTAGGTCCGTCGTGGTCTGAGTCATTGGGGTTTTTTAAATTTTTTTCTTTCATGGAAAGAAAGCTACTAATAAAAGGCAAGGAAACAGTGTTCCTTTTTCATTAAGTTGGTTCCAGTTCCACTGAAAAAGATCGAAACCACAAGTTAGATGTTAGATCCCACTTTAACCCTTACATCGTACTCTCATTTAGGTGAAAATTTACAGAGTAGAAGGGGATCTAGCCCCAAAAAAAAACCCACCCAGCCACCCCTTCCAGGAGAGTTGAAGCCAAGGGTCGGAAAGGCGGGTTTTTGGGGTGCAAAGGACAAATTGAAAGTGAAAGCTGTCAGTTCTTTATCCAAAGTTCTACTTATCTGTGGAAGGGTGGGAATATGGACCATACCAGGAGTTGTTTGAACATCAAAAACTGTTTAAATGATTAGATCTATAATCTATTACTACTTTCTTAGTAGCTATTCCAAAGAGAAAATGCTGAGGAACAGGTATTTTTTTTTCTTTTTCTTTCCTCATCTTTTCTAACAGTTTCCACTTTCCACATAAATAAAAAACACAAGGAAAAGCCAAATTGTACGATAATGTTTATTACCAATGTAATCAGGTATAGGTGATATGAGGGGAAGCCAAAAAAAAAAGGGAAAAACAAATATATAGATTTGTTTATATTAATTTAATGTTTTTCTTGTGTTCTTTTATGTTTCTTAGAGAGTGGTTTCAATTCAACTACACTTGTGTAGGTGACGATCCTGTGGCGGCTGTTTACACTGCTGTGACTGTGATTCCATCTCTTAACTCTTGAATTCCTTAATTTTTGGTGATGAGAGACCAAAAGGAAAGACTTTCTCTTACTGGTTTCACAGCTCTGTAAGGGGAAAAAACAGAAAAAAAAAAGAAAAACTGAGAAATCCCAGCAAATTACATGAGCCATGAACTCAAAAATATCATGTCCAAACACCCACAAAGACAAACCCTATAAAGATAAAACACCAACATCATTTCTACCACCTCAACCACCCACATAGACAAACATCGTCCTTGTCAGTGTAGCAGTATAAAAGAAGACAAGAGGTTTGTCAAAGCTGAAGAAGAAGAAGAAGAAGAAGAAGAAGAAGAAAAACAAGATTTTGGAAACCAGGAAATGAGTAGCTTTACTACAAGTGCTTGAATGAATGATGATGTCGAGGCAAGGTGGATTTGGAGGCACAAGGTGTCAAGACTGTGGAAACCAAGCTAAGAAAGATTGTGGTTACATGAGGTGCAGGACTTGCTGTAGGAGCAAAGGATTTGAATGCCAAACTCACATTAAAAGCACTTGGGTTCCTGCCTATAGAAGGCGTCAGAGACACCAACAAGTCTCTTCTGTTCCACAACAGCACCTGCCAATCCCATTACAGAACCCTAAAAGGCTTAGAGAAAATCCTTCTTTAGGTACGCTAGCTTTCCACTTTGCATACATCATATTTATACATAGATCTATTTACTATCACTTTGCGTGTGGGATTGAGATATATTCATAGCAAGTTTCCATCCTAACAGCTCTCTTTTCTTCTCTTTCTTTTTTGTTTCTATGCCACTGTGAGAGTGAAATTTTGACAAGGACATAACCATACGAGGAGAGAAAACAAGCCGCCATGTCTCAATCTTTTTTCTATTGTAAAGTTGATTTGCTTAGTTTAAATTTTCCATTCTTTTTATTGAGTGTCCTTTTTTAGGGTTAGAAGTGGGAAATTTTCCGGCTGAAGTGACTTCCCCCGCTACATTTCGATGTGTTCGAGTGAGCTCCATTGAAGATGCAGCTGATCAGTATGCTTATCGTACGGCTGTGAATATTGGAGGGCGTGTTTTTAAGGGTATTCTCTATGATCAAGGCCCTGATCAAGGCCATCACTCTCTAGGCGAATGCTCCTCTCGAGAGACACAGCGGCAGCAGCCAAATCAAATAAATGTTGCTGCTCTAACAATGGCTACTACCACTACAACATCTTCGACTTCGGTTGCTGCAGAAACTCTTCTTCCTTTTGCATATGCATCTCCCTTTAATGCTTTCATGTCAGCTGGTACGCAATTTTTCCTCCACCCAAAATCTTAGCAACTTTTTTGTATATGGGGAAAGAGAAAATTTGAAAGAAAAAATTGCTTTAGAAAAGCCTTTTTGTTCCAGCAGTTTTAATCATCTTTTGGAACTTAGAAATCCTATTTCCCTGCCTTCTTTTGTCGTAGCAGCTGATCATCACTTGTAGCTGCCCTAGTACATATCTGATATTCATCAAAGTTTAAAGAAATAAAAAAGGGGGTGAAGTGATTTAGTTATTGTATTTTTGTTTCCAAACTCCAAGGCCTGCAATTATATGATCTTGTCTCTAATATTAAAATGCGGTGTAAACTACAGATTGGTTTAGCTGTTTGTCTTCTTGCTTATTTATTTTTTATTCATATTCTCTTATTAGTTCAATTTGAATCTGCATTCTCCTTGTTTATGAACTTAAAAAAAAAAGCCACTTTTTTTCCTGTTTATCCGTTTTTCTGCTGGTTTAAGAACCAGCTGCCGCCTGACATACAAAGCACTTCTTACATGTTCCAAAACTACAAAGATTTTTTGAGATGATTAAATTTTTAGTATATGTTTTATAGCTTGCTCCATTTGTTTTAATTTCCCAATGCATAGGGTATCAAACTTATCTAGCTATATTCAAAATACATCAGCTCTGAAGGAAACGTTCAAAAGGATTGATCAGGTTATGATCATGACCCTTACCCTAGCTGCTAAAACTGCAGAAAGATGAGCAAGGTTCACTTCATGTGCAAACTTATCACACTTTGTCACATTTTTTTTCAATTTTTTATTTTATTAATACATAGAAAGACTTAAATTATTGAATTTGCATAATGTCATATGCACTGCACATCTTCTTGTTTAGAATTATACTATGTTTTTCTTGTCAATGCATTGCACAAAACTTTATAAAATCTTTTCTCTGTGTCTAAATAATATATAGTATAATCCTGGTTTGATGCGGCACACACCTAATTATAAATGAATTTAATCAAATTTGTGGCATGGGAATCGACCCTAGCTATAGCTATAAAGCGTGAGCTAAGCTCTTGAGATGAATAATTTATAATTTAGCAGGTAAAAAAGACTGTGTGGGGGCATCTTATGGTAGAATTACTTTAATTAGAAAGCAATACATTATAAGCTTCAAATTTTATTTTTTATGGTAAAGACACAATCACACTAACTATAGGAAAAGATTGATGCCCCTTCAATCACCAAAAAAATAAAAAATGGAATATATCCTTGGTACTTGAAAGAGAAACCAGGTAACAAAGTCAATATTATATTTGCAGTGGTTATATTCTGCTTAAATGCATCTAGAATCAAACTGCCTCAGAAAGTTATGGAGTGGATTCCTCTCCCAAGTGATGAGCTTCCACTTCTATGGATGGCTTTCCTATTATAGTTAGAAAAACAGTATTAGAAAGAGATATTTGGTGCACATTATAAAAGCATTGATCTTAATCAATTAAGAAATCAACCTCACAGTTCATTGTATCGGATGGTTATTGGTTAAGGCCTGGCTAATTGAACTAAACAAGAACTATTAAACTTAATCTGATGATGACCGACACTTTCTCTGCTCTTCTGCCCTCTCTTTATTGTGAAATTTGCTGTCAGAATCTTAGAACTCCAAAACCAGTTCTCAGCCCGTGCAAGGTCAATTTTTATTCATGTAAGTATTTATGTTGAACATTGAGCATGAGACAGTGAGACTAAGCATTCCATTTTTAGTTATAGAATATTAACTTTCATTGGTATAATTACTGCACTAGGATTACTATATGTAGCTTTCCTTTAATATTGGTGCAGCCAAGTGTAGCAGCAGCAGCACGTTCTTTGGCTGTGTCCGCGGATGGAAATAGCTGACTCTAATATTACCAAAGTTGACATGAATTTTCTTTTCTTTTTTTTTTTTTTTTGCGAGTTTTTTAAGGATTTTTTTTAGTGCACGTACGAAATTTTTTTTACTGTTATAAATTTATTAAGGTTGATGATTGGATGAATATGAAAGCATTGATTGTTGAACATAATTGAAAGGGTTATGTACTGAAAATAATTAAAAACAATATGATTGAGGGGTTAGTGTATATTATAAGGTTTTGACAAGGCTCTAGAACATTTTAGAGGAGTTTTCTTTGACTATTGTCTTTGAACTGTCTTGGTCCATTTGGGTTTGTTCCCAGCAAAAGAATAAATGATTTACATTATGAAAAATTAAAAATTTTTATTATTTTCTTTGTTTGGTAGAAAAATATAGAAAAAATAAAGAAAACTGAATAAATTTGTATTTTTCTCTTCTTTCACATTCAATCTTTCAAAATGTGGAAAGAAAACATTCATTTAATTTAAATTAACAATTTTATTTATAATTTTACTCTTAACTTTTTTTTCCTTTTATTTTCATCCTTCGCGAAGAAAGAAAAAAGTTGTTCGTTTCTCACTTTTTTTTTCTTTCCTTTCCACCAAACATAAATATTGATATTACTCGACCTTTATGCCAAATATAAGCTCTAGCTGTTGATGCATGTGTTTTAAATTGAATGAAAAGTAAACTAGAAAGTTACACATGAACACCAACATTAAAGTGTTGAGTAAAGTATCGATTATATATGAAAAACAGGAAAAAATGTGAATTTGCCATACAAATTAGATTGGATAAAAAAAGATAGCTAATGGCAGTGCTAAATTGTTAAGTACACGAGGAAGAAACAGCCGATTCTTAAAGTATTTTATTTTGTGTGTATCAAACAGATGGTATTAATTACAAACTTCAAATTAGCCGATTCTTCTCACTGTATATGAATCTGAGTTGATCATCATCTGGAAGCTAGGCCATGAACTCTGGAATGCATTAAATCTGTTAGTGTGATGTTATTTTACATTTAATGAATATATAATATCTTGTAATTTTATATTCAGGTTGAATTTTTTCATTTATTGTCAATCGGTAATAAATTGAATGCTTAAAATGATATTAGAATTAGAAGTTTTTTTTTTTCATTTGTGTTTTTCAAATTTGTCACGTTCAAATTGATTTTAGGTTGGATACTTAACATGGTATCAAAGTCAAGATTTATTTCTGTTGCTCTTTTTTTGTTGCCATTTTCAAATTTTTCACTTAGTTTTCTTCATTCTGTTGCCTTTTCTAAATTTGTCACGAAGTCTTTTTCCATCTCTAGCTACAAGTTACAGGGGCAAGTTAAAATGGATTATTATATATTTAATAAAATTTTAATATATTATAATTTTATATTCAGATTGAACTCCTTCACTTAAAACTAATTGATAATAGAGCCAAGACTTTCTTTCTGTTGCTTTTCCAAATTTGCTTAAACCAATTAGTATCCGTTGCCTTTTTCAAATTTATCACATAATAGGCTTACTCTATCTTCATTTATACATGATAAGAGTTTGTTAAAATAGATTATCTCACATTTAATAAATATTTAATATTTTATAATTTTATATTCAAATTTAATATTTTAATTTATTATCAATTAATTTTAAGTTAGATGCTTAATAAAATCAAATTAATTATTTCGATGTAAAAAAGAATTATCAATTTTACCTTAAAAAGCATGCATATAATCCATCTTGTTGGAGTCAAATATGGTTGGTTTTCGTTTCTTCCCCTTGATTTTACTCTCTCGATTAACTCATCCGCTGTTATGTCCATGATAAGTGATTCCATTATGCTACTATTATTATGTTGATCATCATCAGATTTCATGGCTGTCGACTGTTGATCCAAATGCAGACATCTTTTCCGTGCCAGAAAATAGATTTTGAAACCGACATTAATAATTCCTTCCATGTTTCTTGTAAGATATGAGCAACTTTATGTTTCTCCATTTTTGCCAACAAAAACAGACAAAAAATGCAGCTAATTATTCACCGCTGCTTAATCACAGGAGAGCTTCTGTCTATTCAACAGTGTCTCAAAGGTTGGGTAAAAGAAATCATGACATACAAAATTTCTCCCTTACTTTTTTTTTTCATTTATTTGTTTGAAAACCTAATTTCCATGAAAAGAAAGGGTCCTAGCTACTCAGTCTAAAAACAGTTACCAGAAGAAAATTGTCATACAGTGACATCTCTCAAATTTGACGTGATTCAGTGATTCAATCAGGGAAGACAGAACTTTTATTATCGCCTTCAAAAGGCCATGTACATACTTTAGAGAAATCAAGTAAAAGAAAATGTTGTGATGAACCCTAGTTTTTTTTAACAGTGGTAACTCTAACCCTAGTTTTTTTTAACAGTGGTAACTCTAACCTACCCTATGTTGCTGCTACAGCAAGAGTGAGATCATTTCTTACTCCATTGTTGCCTTTTGCTATAGTAAATTTGGGTACTTGCTCTTAAGTATGTACGTACTACCCAAATAGTTGCTTTGTTTGCTATAGTAAATTTGGGTACATGCGCTTAAGGATGTACCTACTACCCCAATAGTTGTTTTGTTTGCTTGATTCAGTGAGAGGGGCTTGCATTTGTTTCGATTAGCGGCCGTAGGGCTTTGAGTACCCTAATCTAATGACGCACTCACCTGCGCATTCCTTGTTTTGCTTGTCACTTCTTCCCTTTAATTTTGTAGCAAACAGATCCACCAATATTAGTCCATTATTGCACTCATTCTGTTCATTCAGGCTCCGCTCCAGCAGCCAGCAGGTTGGGGTTTCTGTGAAATTTAAGCCATCTCATCTCGTATCATATCTCCACCAAATCTTGTTAATGCAAACTACTACTGTTGTCTTCCTTTGTATTCCCCTCAAAGCTCTTCAATAAAATCACCCTATACCCATATTAATTGATGGTCTTTTATGGCAGACGGTAAACCACAACTCTGTAACCGCTGGTTTGTTGTCCAACCCAATGGTTGTGTTTGTGTCCCTATTCCCTCCTTTGATGCTGGAGGTCTTCTGACCTATTGTTCAGATTTCAGAATCCTGGCATTTCGGCTTTGCCGAAAGAAAAAACCCCCCACACCTTTATACTATTGAGCTTTAAGTACATATAATCTTCATTGATGATTAAGGCTTAATTCCATTTTCACTGCTAATTATTTATTTGGACGATTCATAAGTTTAATATAAAATTTTATTAAGGCTTATAGCATAAACAGCCTTTAAAATGGAGTAATCTTCTTTCATTTAATTTTTTTTTTGTACAAAAAAAGTATTAATGGAGGTTTCTTCATGCAATATCTTAGTGAAATATAAATTGATATTAAATTGTACAATATAAAAAATGAATTAGATTTTCAATAAGGTTGTAATAATTTACAAAGTAGTATGATTTATTTTTTTACCAAAAGAACCTAATTAAAAAATAATCAGATAGACAAAAAGTTGGTTTCAATCAATTATTCATAGAAAATTATAATTTCAAGGGAAATAAAATTATATTCCCTCCATCTCATTTGTATGTCACTCTTTGACTTTGACAAAATTTTAAAAAAATTATTTTAGTGTACTTTATATTAAAATTTTAATTTAAATTGATGTTTTATGATTTTTAATGCTGAAAATTAAAAATTATGAAAAACAAATTCGAAATATAAAAAATAAAAGCTTAAAAAAACAAAACAAAATAAAACGGAATAGTTTATTTGTGAATTACGGACCGTTATGCCTGTAGGCCCAATCACAATGGGCTATCGCCTATCAGGTTAATAATGATCATTTGAGAATGATGGGCTATCTAGTCCACCATCCGCTCCAACGGCCCGAACCTTAGAATCTACAAAAGGCCTAAATCCAAGCCCATGAAAGGCCACATCAATTATGGCGCGAAAATCATCTACCACTTCCCGCCAAATAAGATCCCCTTTCTCCTAGCATACCAGCAGGCAGTACCGTTCTCTCTCTATTCAGTTCCAAATTAATCTCCATCGCTTTTTGTCTCTCTTCTTCTCTAGCCATGGCTTCCGATTCCTCTCCCGCCAATTTCAATAACGGTAACTTTCTCTCTTTAAAACCTTGATTTCTTTTTCTTTTTAATATTTAAAGTACAATTTACAGGGTTTTATTTTTAAATCTAAATTTTTGCAGGTCCTTCCTCTCCCGGTGACTCCTTCTCCACCCCCATCGCAAACTCCTCCTCCCCTGCCCACCGTCGCAGGCGTGGCCGTCGCCAAGCCTCCATTCCTTCCTCTGCCGCGGCAACTCCATCTCCAAATCCCTCTCGCTTCGCGAATTCGTCATCTACCCCAACCCCATCCCGTTCCACCAGGCGTGGTCGCCGCCCTGCCACATCCCCGACCCCCGCAGCCGCCGCTACCCCATCTTCCACCGACGATTTCCCACCACCATCATCCGATGGTGGCGATGACATGGAGGAGGCAACCCCTACCTTCGTTTGGGGTACCAATATTAGCGTCCAAGACGTCAAAAATGCCATCCAAATGTTCATCAAGCATTTCAGAGAAACCCACGAATTACGCAATGATGTCTATGGAGAAGGAAAGTATATGAGATTGATACACCGAGTGCTTGAAATAGAGGGAGAGTGGATTGACGTCGATGCTCATGATGTTTTTAATTATGACTCTGATTTGTATAATAAAATGGTGAGGTATCCCCTCGAGGTTTTAGCCATTTTCGATATCGTTTTGATGGACATCGTTAGTTTGATTAACCCTTTGTTTGATAAACACGTTCAAGTTCGGATTCATAATCTGAAGAGCTCTACTTCCATGAGAAATCTCAACCCATCTGGTCAGTTTGCTTTCATTTTCCTTATATTATTTGTGTGTGTGTGTGTGTGTGTATTTATTGGATTGATTTTGGGTTTGCTTGTTTGGTTTAGATATTGAGAAGATGGTGTCGTTGAAGGGGATGGTTATTCGATGTAGTTCGATAATTCCTGAGATTAGGGAAGCAGTGTTCAGATGTATTGTTTGTGGGTACCATTCTGATCCTGTTGTTGTGGATAGAGGTAATTCTTCTTGTGATGTTCTTTTTAAGATTTAGTTTTTGGAGTAATGCTGCTAATCGATTTATTTGTTGGTTTTGGTACTATAAGGACGAATAACTGAGCCTACCACATGCTCGAACCAAGAGTGCCTTGCCAAGAACTCCATGACTTTGGTTCACAATCGGTGCAGGTAACTACCTGTTTAAATTTCATTCTGTTTAGCGAATGTCAATGTAATAAGTGAACTTGCATTGGTGTTAGGAACTTCTTAATTTTTAATTCCTTGTTACTGCAAAATATCTTCTCATTTTATATGTCATTTGTAGGTTTGGAGGTTGTTTATACATTATTGAGTTCATTTTAACTTGAACCTGTTTATAGAAGTAGGTTTGGTGACTTTAAATCAAAGATTTGCATTTGAGTTACTATGAGACCAAAATTAATTGGTTCTATTTTCCAAACATCAGGTTTGCTGATAAGCAGATTGTGAGGCTTCAGGAGACACCAGATGAGATCCCTGAAGGAGGGACACCTCACACAGTGAGCTTATTGATGCATGATAAGCTGGTGGATGCTGGAAAACCTGGCGACAGGGTTGAGGTTGGACCCTGATGAAATAATGTTATAATGTTATGTAATCACAAGTAGTATTCTGGCACTTTTATTTGTTTGCTCATGTTCTTTGTATTGCAATAGATCACTGGGATTTACAGGGCTATGAGTGTCAGAGTTGGGCCAACACAAAGAACTGTGAAATCATTGTTCAAGGTATGTGTTCTATTATTCATGTGTTAGGTTTGTAGCTCTCCAAGTATTTCAATATAATTTTGTTTTGATTTTCCTTTGCTCGAAGACATACATTGATTGTCTTCATATAGAGAAAACTGATAAGTCAAGAATGATGTCTGAGGATCCTATGGAAGTTGATAAGGGCTCACAAAGGGTTGAGGATGATGTCCAGTTTGATGAAGACAAGGTCTAATATATTTCCTATCCTTCTCTTCCAAAATTCAGTTATATTGGCTATTTGTATCATGTCCTTTTTTTGAAATTTTAGGTGGAAGAGTTAAAAGAGTTATCCAAACAACCAGATATATATGAAAGATTGACAAGGTCATTGGCACCAAACATCTGGGAGCTGGATGATATAAAGAAAGGTCTTCTTTGCCAGGTACTGTATGATCCACTATCTGCCTTGTTTGCCATTCATTTTTGCTGGGGAAGTAATAGCTAGTTATTTGCCATCAACATAGCTTTTTGGCGGGAATGCTTTGAAGTTGCCATCTGGTGCCAGCTTCCGCGGTGACATCAATATCCTTCTAGTTGGTGATCCTGGAACCAGCAAGTCCCAGCTACTCCAGTACATACACAAGCTTGCTCCGCGTGGCATTTACACCAGTGGAAGGGGGAGCTCTGCTGTTGGCTTGACTGCTTATGTCACCAAGGATCCTGAAACAGGGGAAACTGTATGATATGCTTTCCTTACTCTTTCTTATCTGGGTATTAATTGGAATGTCAGAATTTGGTGGTTGGTTTTCATATATGATTTAACTCTCAGGTTTTGGAAAGTGGAGCCCTTGTTCTGAGTGACAGAGGCATCTGCTGTATTGATGAATTTGACAAAATGTCTGATAACGCACGGAGCATGCTGCATGAGGTTGGTTATGCTTTGCCTTTCTTATTCCCTGTTAAGACATGATTTGTGCTCTGCTCCAAAGTTGAAGATGAGAAAATTGTAGGTGCTAACAAATGCTTGAGATTCCTCCCAAGTTTTGGGAGTTCAAGATATTAGGATATCTTCATGAATAGGTTGCTTCATGTTTTTCTTCTTCTTTTGGGAGAAAGAAGTTATTTCACAAGAATAGGATGCCGAATATTTAAACCAGGACTTAAAATGCTTTCCATAGTTTAACCATTCATCATTTTCTTCTTGTACGTGCTATGAAAGTTGACAACTTTCCTCGACTCTACTTAAATTTTACAGGTAATGGAACAACAAACTGTTTCAATAGCGAAGGCTGGTATAATTGCATCTCTTAATGCAAGGACTTCAGTCTTGGCTTGTGCAAATCCTAGTGGTTCACGCTATAATCCACGATTGTCTGTGATTGACAACATACACCTGCCTCCAACCTTGTTGTCCAGGTAAGAAAATACATACCAGCTACTAAGTGCCTTGCAGCTTGAAGTTTGAGCTGGTTTCAAGGTCTGTGATACTACCATAAAATTATTACCTTGCCTGTGTTTTTTTATTCGAACGCTTAAAGTGATATATCAAATTTCAAATATTGTTGGAGGTGTTATTTCCATAGTCTTTGTGATTCTATTCATTATATCATGTTTGTCAGTTATAGCTATTATGAATTGGCACTGTAATAGAATTAGGTATGATGTTGCTTGAAAAGTACATTTGTAACTACAATTCCTTCCTAATTGGTATTAGTTTCCCAGATTTGATTTAATCTACTTGGTTCTCGACAAGGCTGATGAACAGACAGATAGGCGCCTAGCTAAGCATATTGTTTCTTTACATTTTGAGGACACACAGGTTTGGTGAACTCTTATGTTGTATCATGTTTAGGAACTTCTTTCCTTGGTTTGTCAATGTAATTCCTTGCCTCTACGTGCAGATTGCTGAGCAGGATGTCTTAGATCTTGCTACCTTAACAGCATATGTGAGCTATGCCCGCAAGAATATTCACCCACAATTGTCTGATGAAGCTGCTGAAGAGTTAACCCGAGGATATGTTGAGATGAGGAAAAGAGGTAATTTTCCTGGCAGTAGTAAAAAGGTATGGTGTATTTAGTTTTCCTCTCCCGTGTTCTTTTCGTCATTATTGACCTTTCTGTGTAATCATTGAATGGTAGATAGATGCAACCCTGTATTGCTATCGAAATCTTGAATTCTGGGTCTAGTATGATCTAGACATACCTGCTCGTTAACTTGTTTTTCCCCTCCTTTTTCCACGTTTCATAATGTCAACAGGTTATCACTGCAACACCAAGGCAAATTGAGAGTCTGATACGCCTTAGTGAAGCCTTAGCTCGTATTCGCTTCTCTGAATGGGTTAGGTTACGTTTATCTTAGCAGCTTATAATCTTTTCATTGTGTAACAGAACAATGAAATTCCATTCTGATATTTGTAGGTTGAAATGAGAGATGTAACTGAGGCATTCCGGCTTTTGGAAGTTGCTATGCAGCAATCAGCAACTGACCACTCCACTGGTAATATTCCAGCTACTGTTTTGCTCCTTTATTCTGTATTCATGTTTTCCCCACAAGAACAATATCTAATGGATGCTTCCATTACTTCGCTTTGTGTCCTTTCTTTGTGAAGGAACTATTGATATGGATCTTATCACCACTGGAGTTTCTGCGAGTGAAAGGATGAGGAGGGAGAATGTGTTAGCGGCAACTCGCAACATAATAATGGAGAAGATACAGCTTGGGGGACCATCAGTACGATTGTTAGAGGTAAGCTGGTTTAGTAGATTTAAAGTTGGATGCTTTCATTTAGTCCCTGAAATCAATTAACTGATCAATGTGCTTGATTAATCCTACAGTTACTGGATGAACTGAAGAAACAGAGCTCTGGCAGTGAAATTCACCTTCATGATGTGAGTATCCAGCCTCTTTCTTCCTTGCATTCCCCAGTAAAAGGAAAATATGATCAAACCGATAATGAATACACCTTTTTTATTTCTTTTTTGGTCAATTCAGCTAAGAAATGCAGTTGCAACTCTAGCCAGTGAGGGATTTGTTGTTCTTCAAGGTGACAGCGTGAAGAGAATATGAAGATGAGGAGCTAGGATTGGAGGAAAACTGGAAATTATTGATTGAAATAGCCAGCTAGCGTGTTTGTTGAGACTGCTGCCTTGCGAGGTAGTTACCCCAGCAAAGCATTTAGTCGGGGTATCTTTCCGCCTGTGGTTTTTTTACATTGATGCTCGTAGAAGGTTTTGAAAGAAGATAAATTGGGTGTTAGGTATGTCATTAAGCAGTAGACCGTGACATGTATCATATTCTTAACTAATGCTAGTAACTCAGAGCTTATGCTTTCATGTCTTTTTTTCCTATGATGGCGTTAATGTCGTATTCTTTGAATTAAACGATAAATTTTAATGGCGAAATCTGAGCCAATTGTATCTAGTTTTTCTTATTCTTTGGGTACATCCAACAGTATATATATGGTTGATGGTAAATGTTTAAAGGAAATTAATAAAATAAAAATTTTTAGGTGAAATTTGTAAAATGTTAGTGTGAAATTTTTTATTAAAAATAATTTAATAAAAATTTAAATCAATAGGATAATAAATTTCAATAAAAAAATTATATGTAAAAAAATATTATTAAAAATTTTATTTGTAATTAAATTTAATAAAAATTTTGTTAAAATTTTTATTAAAAATGTTTAATTAAAAATTGATTAAGATTTATTAATTTTTTTTTCAAAATTTACATATTTAATTTATATTATAAAAATTTGAATTTATTAATTTATTAATTTTATTTAATCAATTTTAACAACAAATTTTACAAATTTTATCTAACACGCTTCACATAAATCCTTTTCTATTTTAAGCAGGCTAGAAATGTAACAGTCCAAGGTAAACGATTGAGGCTTCGAATGAATGACTAAACAGTCCAAGAGAAACTGAGCAAGTGAAGTGATGAACCTAACCGAATCCAGGATTTAGGTTGAACCAAGCAAACGACTGCTGTCGATTGTTTGATGAATATGGTTTGATAATAGATTTCATAATTTGTATATTAATATTGTATTTTTTATATAAAATATAAAATGTTATAATTTATGACATTAAATATAATTTTTTTATTTTTTAAAATTTATATATGATTTTATTAAAATTTAAGTTATATTATTTTTATTTTTTTATTATATTATCATGCTATATTTAAAATATGTTAGCACTGTTTTGGTCATTGAATTATTACCAAAAGCGTTATTGGTCGTTAGTACTTTTTATACGCTGCGGGTAATTGCGGGCCGTGGTAAAATTCATTCACGGACCAATTGCGTTGTTTCGTCGTTCCTGTTCATTTTCCAATTTCTGACCCATAAGCTTCAACTATGTTGGTTTCGAGGAGGCCACCAAAGGGTCCAAACTCCGGTGCCTATACTATAGCATGGGCTTTGTAACGTAATGGTTTGATTACGCATTGAATGGTTCATGGCTCATGGCCCAAACTACCTTTATAATACTATTCCAAAAAATCCCAAGCAATAGGTAACTCGAACGGCCAAAAAAAAGGCTTACGTAGAAGCTTGTGGCAGTAAGAAAGTAGAAGACGAAATCTTTACAAGCCTCCCCCAGTTTCCTTCTCGGTTTCTGCGTTTTTGTTTTCTACTACGCGCTCATTAATTGAACTCAAAAAACAAAAGCCCAAGATCGATATCTGTGTGCTTTCTTGTGATCGAAATTAACATAATCGAACAGTCGAGACTCAATGGGAGACGTCCGTGGAGGATGCTGTCCACCGATGGATCTGTTCCGTTCAGAGCCGATGCAATTGGTCCAGCTTATCATTCCTATGGAGTCCGCTCACCTCACCGTCTCTTATCTCGGCGACCTCGGCCTCCTGCAATTCAAAGACGTCCGTGCACTGTCTTTTACTTGTGAACACTTCTTAATGCTCAATTCTATTGAAATTATCCACTCTTGCTTTCTTCTACTTCAGAATTAAACTGGAATTTCGGTGCTTGATTCTTAATCGTAGTTTGTAAAAACCCTAGACTTTAACTGTGTGCGGAGAATTCTTTCTAGTAGAGATCGGTTTTTCGATTTTGATTATTATTATTATTACAATTTTTTTTATGATTGCTATGCTAGAGTTTTAGTTTTATCCATCAATTTCATTGTTTTTTACTTTTGTTTTTGGATTTCATGAAAACCTAGTTTTTTATTTTTAAATTTCTTTGTGATTTGATGGGTCAATTGGTGGGGATTTAAGACTGATGTTTCCCATTTGTGTGATGTCTTACAGCTGAATTCGGAGAAGAGTCCATTTCAGCGAACTTATGCTGCTCAGGTATTTTCTTTTTGCTTTTTTAATAGTGATTGATACATTCACATTTAACATTTGCTGAAATTCCTATTTGTGTGATCTTTCCTTTTCTTCTTCTTCTACTTTAAAGAACTATAGGCTCGGAAATTATATACTAGTGAAATTTAAATTCTTGAATGGCTGAAAATAGAACTTTAACTGCCTGAAAAATGTTGGTGATAAATAATACTACATTAGTTACTTAACCCAAAGGTCGGTTTCTGATTCTTTACGTGCAATTTGTAGAACATGCTGGTATTTAAGCAAATACTAGAAGAGTTTAACTGTCTTCATAGGATTTCAAAAGATGAATGTTTGTTTGAAACAGCTAACCCTACGACCTTTTGATCGAAGCAGAAGTACCATGCTTATTCATATGAGCTATGCAAACTTTTTTTATGATGTTATATTTTGTTGCCATAACATGCTATTATAAATTTACAAACTTTGGTTTATCATCATTGTTTGTTAACATTGCTTTCTCATGAAGATTAAAAAATGTGGAGAGATGGCGCGCAAGTTGCGTTTTTTCAAGGAGCAAATGCTAAAAGCTGGCTTCTCCTCTTCAACAAAATTTGTGGCAGGAGCTGACATTGATGTGGATGACCTAGAGGTACATCATCTATTGCCAAGAAAACACTTTTTTAATTTTATTCTTGAATTCAAATTTTTTTCTTTGTTATGTGCTAGGTAAAACTTGGAGATTTTGAGGCGGAGCTGATTGAAATGAATGCAAATGGTGAAAAATTGCAACGTAGTTATAATGAGCTGGCTGAGTATAAGCTTGTTTGGCAAAAGGTATGACTTTGTTTGCTGCCCTAATCTGGTGACATTTGCCTTGGTTCTGTTCCTAGTTCCTACTGATATTTTTACATCATGAGAAACAGTAACATAAATATAGCTGTTAAAGTTGCTAATTTTTGCAATAAAAGGCTATACATGTTTGGAAGAATTAAACATTTCGCGGTCGAGAGTTGAGACAAGGGGCTATTAATTGGATAGAGTCTATAGACGCTGTTATTTCATATTCAATCAGATAATTAATTCAATACCAGAGTTTGTACATATCATGTCCTTGTTTTTATAAAACACTCTTAATGGAGTTTCAAACGTTAACTTGCTCTCATTTGTACCTCAAGTATTTTTTAATATTTGTCACTCTATGATCAGGTGGATATCTTTTTTTCAAAGTTTCATTTCCTTCCTGCATTTAATGCTTTATAATAATTGCATAAAATGCTAACTTGCTTTTCTGTTTAGGCTGGTGAGTTTTTTGCTTCTGCTCAACACAGTGCTACAGCTCAGCAGAGAGAAATGGAATCATGTCAAATGGGTGAAGAATCCATAGAAACTCCTTTATTACAGGAGCAAGTATAGCACCATCTTTCTTTCAGTATGTTGTACTATCCAGCTAATCATCTCATACCTTCACTCATAAAATCTCCTCACTGTTTTGTAGGAAACCTCAATAGATTTGTCGAAGCAAGTGAAGCTGGGGTTTGTTACTGGCCTTGTTCCTAGGGAAATATCTATGGCCTTTGAGAGGATTTTATTTCGTGCAACTAGGGGTAATGTGTTCCTCAAGCAGGTTCCTGTGGAGGAGCCCATCACTGATCCTGTTTCTGGAGAGAAGGTGATAATTGTTTTTGCGGTTTTGTTCAAATAGTTTAAATATTTGAGAAAGAAGAGAATAAGGAACATAATTTAACCATGGCATGCACGATATATATGAAGTCATGTTTACTGCACATTATTTGCATAAAAATGTGGATGGATAGGCGCACACATGCATTTGAAAGAATGTATCTTATGTTTTTTATGTTACTCAGACATGGCCAATTCATCGTGAGCTGTGCAGACAATTAATCATTTATTTGAAGACCTAGATTTTATGTTCTGAAAGAGTATCAAACAAAAATTATTGTGCAGACAATGCACCATTTAGTTTAAGACCTTAGATTTTATGCTCCAAAAGAGTGTCAAACAGAGATTATTTTGCATTTGTGCATATGTTCATGGACAATTGAATGTTTGCAAATAGCAAACCTGTTACGGAGCTGGATGTTAAAATTGATCTAGTTTTCTAGTTTATGAGAACAGTACCACTCTTAGTGTAGGATTTACTATGTAATCCGCTCAAGATATGCATATGTATGTTGTTTAGCTGGTGTAGTTTTCTGAATTTTGGACTTATTAAGATAAGATCATTGTCTAATCTTGTACCATCTTTTCTGTTGTCTTTGATTTGCAAATGTCAATGTGCAGATGGAGAAAAATGTATTTGTAGTTTTCTACTCTGGAGAAAGAGCAAGGAACAAAATTCTCAAGATATGTGAAGCTTTTGGAGCTAATCGTTATCCTTTTGCTGAGGATCTAGGCAAACAGGCTTTGATGATTAGCGAGGTATGGATTATTTTTTTTTATTTTAAACTGTCATTTAATGGTTTGGCAGAGTGGTGGTTGGTTGTTCCTTAACACCATATGTTTGTTCCTCTATGACATTCCAGGCCTTCCAATTCTCTATTATGTAGATTATCTGAATATGCCTGTATGCTAGATCTTTTCTTGCACAGACCACTCTCTCCATTTTAATGCTTGATGAGGAAACACCCCTCCTTTCTTTGTGGTCTTGTTCCAATTATTTCCTTGCGTCAATAAAACTTGAGTCTTTCTGCAATATATTTGTGATTGTTGTGAATTTTTTTTACCTGATTGATCTCTATGATCGCTATAAATTTCAGGTTTCAGGAAGAATTTCAGAGCTGAAAACTACCATAGATGCCGGATTGCTTCACCGGGACAATTTGTTGCGAACTATTGGAGACCAGTTTGAGCAATGGAACCTTAAGGTCTGCGGATGATCTTTTTTCAATTTTTCATAGATTATGTAACATATGCTTATAATTTCCTCTTGCACGTGAGATGCATTGAGATGCTAATTCACTGTTGCAGTCATTAACTGATATTCTGAATCATTTGGATTAAGTTCAGTGAGTAAACTATATTATCTTTAACTCCTGAAGGTTAAGAAGGAGAAATCAATCTATCACACTCTGAATATGCTTAGCCTTGATGTAACAAAGAAATGTCTTGTGGCTGAGGGATGGAGCCCAGTTTTTGCCACAAAACAGGTATTAGTTTTCTGCCCCTTGTGCTTTACATGTCAACAGATGTTCCTTTTGCCCTTGCTTGAAAATTTTAATTGGTGTCATACTGATATTTCTTGGATTATGGTTGGCTTCTATGATCTAATAAAGATTTTTTTTAATAGTATTCTATTTATGTATGAGCTTGAGCTATTTTGCCGCAGATTCAGGAGGCATTGCAGCGGGCTGCATTTGACTCCAACTCTCAAGTTGGAGCCATTTTCCAGGTCTTGCATACAAGAGACTCACCACCTACCTACTTCCGCACAAATAAATTTACTTCTGCTTTTCAGGAAATTGTTGATGCATATGGGTAAGTTCACAATAAGACTGTTTGAACTGATGCTGCTTTTTTTACAAAGAAAAAGAAAACCAGATATCCATCAAAAGTGATATCCATGTGTGCTGAGTTTGTGTGCGTATGTCTGTATACTAATTGATATAGTATCTAATTTATAACATGCGCATACTTTTTAGGCATTTTGTGCTTATTGATGTGGCTTTTTAATTGTCTACTTATTTAGACCATGCATGTCCAAGTTAAATATGAGTATTGACCTCCTTCAGATTAGGGAATTGGGAGCAGACATTCTATCTGTTGCTTTCCACTGTAATTCAATGCAATGATTTTATGGAAAGGGTAAGATCTACAATACAACCTGTTGATATTAAGGAGATATTAGTAATGGCTTGATTGATAAATATTTTCTACCAAGCATCATGGGGTCAGCAAAATAGAGAATTATGGTATAAGTGCCCTTCCTAATTCATTCATAAAGATCCTGAAAAGTTGTTTAAGGTTACTAATGAATTCAAAGAAGAGATTGTTCGGTATTCATTTTTGTGTTAATTAACCTATATTTGTACATTTTTTATTCTTATCGTCTATTCAGTTTTTATTTCCTAATGGTAAATTAACTTTATCATTAGGTTCCTTTCAAATGTTTGGTTTGGGAGTATGTGTTTTGTCTGTATCTTTTGCATATGTTCATGTGTTAATTTGCCCCTAAAAAACAGAAATATAACACTTTTTATTGCATTTAATTGCAGGGTGGCAAAGTATCAAGAAGCAAATCCTGGTGTATACACTATTATTACATTCCCTTTCCTTTTTGCTGTTATGTTTGGTGATTGGGGCCATGGAATATGCTTGTTACTTGTAACATTATATTTTATTGTCCGGGAAAAGAAACTGTCCAGTCAGGTAATCTCTTGTGATGGTATAATCAACTTTTGAATTTATACAACCTTACAGCTTATATGCTGGTGAAAACAATTTGAGGGCATATTCATTCCTGCATTGGGTTTCTTCTTTTTTTTTTTTTTTTGGTTGTCTTTAAGTTATATACAGAAAAAAGCTATTTTCATTTTTACCTCTAAGGTTAATGATTACCTGGAAAACATATCTATTTGTCCCATTTAATTTGGACAAAATGATTTCCAAGTTTAATCTTCTTCTGTGAGGCTTATTTAATGTTTTATTTTCTGTTAAGAGTTCCTTATATTAGCTTCCTTTTCACTGGCTGTGTAATTGCTACTTCTTTGTGGGTCTCATAAATGATTGAACTGCCGAAGGAATAAGATTCAGTGATTTTTAGTTGGCTAGCAAAGTTGCTAACAATCTCTTAAATATTTCATATTATTTTTGCTAACATGGTAAATAGACGTGACATGGGATTATATTCCAAAGACATGTTTACCTTATCTTGTTATCAGCAAAGATTGGTAGGGGTCACATTGAGGTGTACTATGAACAATATCATGTAATGGATTTTTTGTGGTAAAATGACCTTCCGATGTCTGGGCTTTTGGTTTGATGGGTTACTTTCCGAAATAGGAGTACCTGTTAGTTTTCCCTGTTTGTAGTCGTTGTCTTTATTGGTCTATTGTGTCTATGGATGGAACCTAAGTAAATTATAATTCTTGGAAACTGCAGAAGCTTGGGGATATAACGGAAATGACCTTTGGTGGTCGTTACGTTATTATGATGATGTCACTCTTCTCAATTTTTACTGGTTTGGTCTATAACGAGTTCTTCTCTGTGCCCTTTGAATTATTTGGTCGTTCAGCTTATGCTTGCCGTGATCTCTCTTGCCGGTATTTCACTTACACTTGTGGATCATACAATCGTTGTATAAGCCCTTTGTGACAGCTTTTTTACTGCCTTTTTTGTAGGGATGCTACTACTGTTGGTTTGATTAAGGTGCGTGACACTTACCCATTTGGGGTGGATCCTGCATGGCATGGTAGCCGTAGTGAGCTGCCATTCCTGAACTCTCTGAAGATGAAAATGTCAATCCTTCTTGGGGTGGCTCAGATGAACCTTGGAATTATTTTGAGTTACTCTAATGCAACATTCTTTGGTAATGGTCTGAACATTTGGTAAGTTTGATATGCCAATCAAGATCTTAGCTCACTCTGTTATTCCGGAGTTTTTAACGTGACTGCTAACTGAAAAGTTGCCTTTGCTTGTGTGTTGCTCAGGTTTCAATTTATTCCCCAGATGATATTTTTGAACAGCCTCTTTGGCTATCTATCACTCCTTATCATTGTGAAATGGTGTACTGGTTCACAAGCTGATTTGTACCACATAATGATATACATGTTCCTGAGCCCTACTGATGAATTGGGTGAAAATCAGCTTTTTCCTGGCCAAAAAACAGTTCAGGTTATTTCTCTTTCTATTTATTTGGTTATTTTTTAAAATTAATACCATTCATTAGAGGTTTTTACATCCAATTTGATATTCTTGTGCATTTCTTCCAGCTTGTGCTATTATTACTTGCCCTGGTTTCTGTGCCATGGATGCTATTACCAAAGCCATTCCTTCTAAAGAAACAACACGAAAATGTATGTTATATTGCTCTTTCTCATATCTTGCTGAACATATTTTAAGTTTTATTTTCACCCTGTTTCCATCACTTATTATATGTGCCTTTTCTTTAGAGGCATCAAGGCCAATCATACACACCAATTCAAAGCACAGATGAAACTCTTCATTCAGAGGCAAATCATGATTCCCATGGTCATGGTCATGAAGAATTTGAGTTTAGTGAAGTCTTTGTGCATCAACTCATACATACCATAGAGTTTGTGCTTGGTGCAGTTTCAAATACAGCCTCATACCTTCGATTATGGGCCCTCAGGTATGTCTTCAGTAATTGCAATTTATATTTGGAGTCAACTGTGTTTGGTTGAAATAACACTATATCAAAATTTTACTTTTGGTTTGAGTTTAAAAAAGAGCAAAGTCTTTTTGAGCCTCATTTTATGCAGACACAGCCCATGTGATTGTATAAACTTATTGAAAAATCCATGAATACAAGTTTTCCTCTCCCTATTACTAATTATAACAGGCAGAGTGTTCTTTGACACATTTACCTGATCTTCATAGAGAAATTGCTCTGTGCCTTCTAACGTATGTTCCGCAAGATATGCTATAGTCATTTATACATTTCTATATATTTTCTGTGTTATTTTGTATGAAAGTTGTCTAATTTTAGTAAAGCCTAACTCAGAAATTGCACCCTGTTTGTTTTCTTTTTGCAGTCTTGCTCATGCAGAGTTGTCAGTTGTGTTCTATGAGAAGGTTCTTCTCCTTGCTTGGGGGTACGTCTTGCACATTATCTATGCTTATATGTTATCAACGAGCATAGCAAAACAAATTTAGGCACTTTATAGCTTATGATATTACTCTTATGACCCCTTCCATTTCTTATTTGTTTTTGTTCAATGAGTTCTTTGAGTTCATAGATCTAAAGTCTAAACTTCAGGGGCTTGGGGATATGCGTAATGATGATGTGTTTTTGGCTTCCTACAGGTTTAACAATATAATCATCCTCCTTGTTGGCATCATTGTCTTTATATTTGCAACCGTTGGTGTGTTGCTAGTTATGGAAACCCTTAGTGCTTTCCTACATGCTTTGCGACTTCACTGGGTTGAATTCCAAAATAAATTCTACGAGGGAGATGGTTATAAGTTCTATCCATTTTCATTTGCATTACTCGATGATCAAGATGATTGATCTACTGGATTGAATAAAAATTATGTTGGAGTTGAGTGTGGACATTGAAGAAGTTATGTTGATTTTTTTGTTGTTTTTTTTCATTCGAACATGTGGAGAAGTCGATTTAGATGCACCCCGTACGGGGAATTGAGGAAGCTTTCTACAGCCTCAGCACTGCTTCTTTACCTTCCAATTGGTGGTGGTTTGTTATTGGAAGGAATAAGTGGCCTACTGGTATCTTTGTATGTGGTAGCAGTTATGGAATAATGCTTAATTTAATTTATTTTTCTATTTAAATATTATAAATAAGTAAATAAATATATATATATATATATATATATCAAGAACTTACGGTTGTTTTAGTTGCTGTGGTTGTCTAATTCTAATGTGATAATGATGATTACATTCTTCCCTAGATGTGCCATAATTTATAGATTCGACTTGACATAAAAAAGCTGTGTTATAAATGTGTAAATATAGATTTGATAATTAAAGAATTTGCATTTATTTATTTCGTATTTAATTCGTGTGAAATGTAAAAATCAAAGCTCATTTTGATTTTTATCAAATTTATATTTGATTTTTTTTTGTTAAAATTTTAAATTGTATTATTTTCATGTGTACCTATTTTTAGTATCATATCATGATTAATATCATCGGGTCCATAGAGCGGGGGTCCAACTGCTATCTTCTGGGCAGATCATGCACTTGTCGAATCAACCAAGTGGCCAGACAACCGTTTATGAAATGTTATATCCATGATCGAGGATAAGATAGCATAACATATTCTTACAGCTTAGTAATGTAAGCCAACTTTTCTAGAAACATAGAATTTAACTCATTTTCGATGATTTAAAGGGGTGTGAACTACGGTGGAACATGAAAAAGGGTAATTAAAAACATTTTAAGTTGTTTTAAACTACAATTTGAAACATGAGAAATTTAAAGCTTATGTTAGCATCCACGTTCCCAAGTAATTGTAACATGAAATATACAAAACAACTGGTGTAATGAACAACTCGTACGCTACTCAGAGTTGGTATTAACAGCAGCAACTGTTGATACCATGGAGTCAACTCCACAAATATTGCGACCCCTGCAGATTTTATAGAATCCATTCTCTCCCCAGTTTTCTCCCCATGAGTTCTTTATGATCCAGTATGGCTTATCCTTCATGCGAACTGGAGCATAGCCAGCTGAACCATACCCCACCAACAATACTCCATGATCAAGTCGCTTTGAGCAAATATAAGGGCATGAAACTCCCCCAATGTATGTCTGCATGAACACTGCATTGATAGCCACTGCATTCAAACAAAGAAACAGATAAGGACAATGAAAACCATTAAAAGCAATAACGTTAGTAGGTAAGAAAAGCAAAATAATAATAAAAAGAAAGATTACTACTAATAAACTTATATCATTTACCCGCAAGAGGACCATTCTTCACAAGATTAGCAGCAATTTGATCCTCATCCAAAGAAACAACACTGAAGTTGGCCACTTTTGCAGCAATCTTGGTCTTGTCAAATTTGCAGGTCCCACGATCAGTGCCAGTGTAGGGGTAGTCCTCCTCACGCATAAGTCCACCAGCTTTGAGGGTATACTCAAAAGCACTATTCATGAGCCCACCATTGCATCCAGAATCACAAGAACCTGCTTCCGCGGGATCACACTGCAAACCAAAGAGTATAAAAATAACCCTTTAACGTTGTAGTTTCTTAATCATTGTATTTAGCAATTAGTATTGCTACAATTACCTCAGAAGCTTTACTACTAATATGAATTATGATAAAACAAAGGAAAAAACAATCATTAACACAAAAAAAATTCGAAATTTTGGATCCAATTGCAACCTTCCAAGGTAAATATACATACCCATCGGTATAAACTAAAGATCAAATGAGCATGTAAATGAAGAAAGTTGAAATTTAAATGAATGTAATTAAAATTAGCATTTGCGATCTCAACCCATAAATCCAAAGCATACATACACATTAAGAACATTAAAAAAGAAAGTAAAAGAAATCTAACCTCATGATCACAATCCACGAGCTGTTGCTCGCTGAGGCTCACGAGTTTCCCAGTTGCCAAAAAGTTAGCACCTTCCAAAGCTCCTGTTGTACTAAAAGACCAGCATGATCCACATGAACCCTAACCACCAAAAAATAAAAAATAAAAAACTTGACGCAATTCGTTTATTTAAAAAAAAAAAGGCCAATTTTTCAATTTTTTAAAAATAAAAAACCTGATTTTTGACGGGTGTAACGGCGCCTTTTTCTATCCAGTCAAAATCTTCAGGCAAATCATCGGTGGGCAAAATCGGTGCCTCATTCGCATCTTTAGGCAGTCTCAATCTCCTCAATCCCAAATATGTCCTCCTGAACTCGCTCGGAGTCAAATCAGAGAACTGAGTCACTCCATGCGTCGCAGACGGGTCAAGCTTCTGATGACGCGCCGCTCGTCTCAGGTTAGCTTGAAAAACCTTGAACCTATAATCATGCTCCAGCTGCGACCCGTACGATTTCTTGAACCGTTTCTTGAATAGCGAGAAGTGATGCTCTGCGGTCAAGTGCTGTGGCTCGGCTCCATCGTGACCGTCTGTTACCTGCCTGATCAACGGATCAACTTCCAATCCTTCGGCCGAGAAAGTCTCCGTAGAAATCACGCCAACGAAGAAAAAGGAGAAACAAACAAACAGAGAAACAACAATGCGATGATCCATTTTTTTTTCTTTCTTAAATCGAAAGTTGAAAAAAAAAGGGGAAACCAAGGTACCTTTTTTTATAGAAACATCAATGCGGTACTTCCAAATTCAAAACTAACAGTCGTAGGGGTATTTTAGGGATTTTGGAAAGATTGCTTAGGTGTGAGGGAAAGGATAGCCAACGGGGGGAAGATACGTCGTGGAATGGAGTGCTGCTGTTGAATGGTAGTTGCTCTTGAATTTTGAGCTGTTCTTAACCGTTGAAGGAAATTGGATTCCGCGAAATATGGCGAAGAGGTTGGGTTGGTTCGATTTGGATCGGGGAATTTGGGGTTACCTTTTACACTTTTTTTTAGAGTTTATTATATTTTTATACTTGAATTTTAAAAAATATATAAATTAAATAATAATTTATATATTTTTTAATAAAATTTAAATTCATTAAACAGATGTACAACTCTTTTATTATACAATATCATAAAACTTATATCAAATAAGATTTTTTTTTTTTTATTATGCTCATCACAATAAGACGTATTAATTTTTTAGAGAGTATTAACTCTCAAAAAATTCAGTAATAATTTATTTCTTAAACGTTCATAAAATGAATAATATGCATTTTAATTTTTTAAATAATGAGATTTTGTTATAAAACAAAAAACACTTCTTAAATGCAACTATAATTTTCAAATTATTCAAATAAAATACAAAATAATGTATTGAAAGAATTTTGAAAATTTGGATTTTAATTGGTACAAATGAAAGATGAAGCCTTAAATTTTGGTCTTGTAATATTTTGCCATGAATCTCCTAATTCATTTTGCATCAATAATTAGGTAAGCTTAATGAAATATGTAGACTTATACATATATATACATTTGTCATAGATATTTATGATAGTAATTAGGTAGGTTCATCGTTCAAGAATTGTGGCCACCAAACATTAATAAGCAAATTGTTCATACTATATTGGTCATAATTTTAGGAATAACTTATCCCATGCAAATTATTCATTATCCAAACAACATTCTCTTCATTTTCAAGTTGTCTCCTTTAGCTTTGTGCCGGCTTTTGCATTTGCTTAGGGGCAGGGCCATGGCCGGTGGCTTGAACCATCCATAGTAAGATAATGCGAAATGATGACTACCAAATCCCTAAAAAATACAAGTATTCCAATTCATATTGTGGTAGGGCCAAGATTTGCTATCGGCTCAGAGGCCCAAGGCGCTCACAGTTTCTGTCCATGCTTCATCTAGGCTGGCCCAATCTTGGCTTATCAGATTAGACCCAAAAGAATGAGGTTAGCACCTCATCCTTTCTCTTTTAGAGACACGTCGTTAGTTCTAAAAGTGCTCTACCTGTTGTTAATTAGGCAACAACTACCATTATTAACATTTGTGGTTTGCAATCATCAACTTTTGGAATACCTTTTTTTTTCCATGCTTTTTCTAAGAGGATTTTATATTATATTACCATGCACTTTAACAAAGAAATGAAAAAGTTTCCAAAGTGCGACCATAATTTGAGTGATAATGGTTTCTCTTGGAGGTTAGATATGAATAACTACAAGGTCAATACATCATTAATGATATTCACATGTGTAGATTCCATTCATAAATTGTGAATGACGATTAAAGTTGTGTTAAAAATTGAATATAAAATTAAATTTAATTAGTTTAATTATTTTTAAGGAAGGCATGTGGATACGTAACCTCAATTCTCTGCGTTTGACCCCTTATAAATTAAAAAAATATGACCAAAAAAAAGAAAGTTTGACTGCCACATATACATCCGCTAGGATTTGGGAAGCAATCTTAAGCGAAGAAAGAGAGGAAAACCAAGCCGTGAAGCTGTTCCTTTTAGGACGAGTTGAAAAGCCCAACCAATGCGAGAAAAGTCAATAACGAAACGAATCTCGATACGCGCACATTCAAAAAAAGTGAGCCTGAAGTGATAGCTCACTAATCAGGGACCAACCATTTTGGGTCGGTCAACGAAGCGTTCTGGTCCGGTGCTTGCTGCCCTTGCTCTCCTACCTGAAGTGATAGCTCACTAATCAGGGACCAACCATTTTGGATCGGTCAACGAAGCGTTCTGGTCCGGTGCTTGCTGCCCTTGCTCTCCAACCTGCCCTTCCCACATCGTTTGGGCCACTTTTCTTCTCCGCATCTCTCGAACGTGTCCTTCACATCCTCCACACAAGCAAACAAGGTATTCGACGGGTTTCAATGTGTTAGGCACGAATCATAAAGGAGAGTAAAAAGCAAGGACAAGATTCTTTCCACAAAGTGATTAAAAAAAAGAGGATATGATTAAAACGCATCTTAGAGCTTACGTGGGGATACAAAAATATCATATTGGAATATAAAATACTATAATCACTACTTTTTTTTTTCTATTTGAAAAAAACCGAGGTATATGTTTTTTTTTTAATCAAGGCATCTATAAATTATATATTATTTTTATCAAATAATATTTTTATCAAAATTAAAATGAGACAATATAATAATTACATAATTTTTTTTTTAATAAATATTGTCTAACTAACCTTTTTTTAGAGTACATTTTTTATTAACAGTGCAATTAAGAGAATAAATAACAAAAACATCTTTCAGAAAACAATCATTAAAAAATCTAAAATCTATAATTATCACTAATGTTTTATGTTTTTTTAAAACACTTGAGTAAAAATGTTTTGTTTTAGTGTTAAATTAGTAAAAATCATATGATGAATAATTACTAATTTGGGAGTGATAATATGTATGAACTAGTTTATAATTTTTTAACGAAGAAAGAAAATGTATTGTTGGCAGGATAATATTTCACATATGATTTTTTATTATAATTTTATAATTAATTATTTAAAAATTTATCATTTAAAAATTTAAATTCTACATAATTTTTTATGTACTCTTCGCAGTACTAAACTATAAATAATTAGTTATATTTTAAGTAAGATGAAACGCTCCCTAGTTGTAGCTGGCTAATTAAATGCTAAAGCTTTTCTAATGTACACTGCCCTATTCTAGAAAAATGGGAAAATTCAATGCATCGATGATGTGAGTTGGTAAATAAAAAAAAGGATGGTAACATCACTTTAGTTTAGATTTGATTTGATTTTTTATAAAATTATATAATATTATAAAAATTTAAAATTAAAATTAAAATTAAAATTTTATTTGATTTGAATTAAATTTATCAATTTATAATTTATATATATAATTTTAATATATTTAAATAAATTTTAATATAAAATTATTATTTTATAAAAATTTAAAATATTTATAAATTAAAAAATATACATAATTCGATTTGATTAAATTTTTTTATTTAAAATTTGATTCAAATCTAAAATATATATTTAATATATAAACTTGATCAAAACTAAATAAAAAAATTTCAAAATCAAATCAGACACTATTAATTTCAAATCAATTTTCAAATTTTTTCGATTTTTTCTCATTTTTAATTAAACATGTTCACAGCTCACCACAAATCCAAAGGTGGCATGATCATAATATCCCTTGAAATCCAATGGTGAGTGATGCAGTGACAACCCGATAGCATGTTGAACAACATTGCAGCAAGGACTACCAGAACCCATCTCAGAAAATAAAATATCAGTTTTACCTTTCTTGGTAACTCCAAAGTCCAAAACAGTATGACAAGTCAAATGCTGTTAGGAAATAATTTTATCAAGTTTTCTTTCCTTAATAGCTTTGAGTGATATGTTATAATTTTTGTAACCCGAATATTCTTGGTATCGTATTCTGTTGCCCATTCTTCGCATTTTTTTTTTATTTCGTATAAATAGCATGACTTACAACAGTTTGGCTTTGAAGATAACATTAATGGGTTCTTTTTATTTTTGTATGGCAGCCTTTATTGTTTTAACATTGGTTTTTAATTCAGTAGTGTTCTCTAATGGAGGAAAAACCAGCATCTATGTCAGGAAGATGGAAAAAACTGTTGATATGCCTCTGGAAAGTGATGTCTTTCGAGTCCCTTCTGGTTATAATGCACCTCAACAGGTACTTCCTTGTTTCTCCTTCTTTTTTTTTTTTTTTTTTTTTTCTGTTTTTATCAATAATTTTCTTTTGTTATTGCTCTCTGTTGGTCTTGATTGCTATTTCTTGTTCTTGGATAAAAACTAGAAAAAAGAAAAAAAAAGCTTTGGTTATTGCATTTATTCAAATGCATTTTTTTTAAAAGGGTTGTTTGACATTTATCTAAATTTGACTTTATTTGGATGTTTTGTCATGTCCTGAATTTAAGGTTCATATAACACAAGGAGATCATGTCGGAAAAGCTGTGATTGTTTCATGGGTGACCGAGGATGAACCAGGCTCCAGTACGGTGCTTTACTGGAGTGAGAACAGCAAGCATAAGAAAAAGGCAGAGGGCCAATTCACAACCTATAAATTCTACAATTACACCTCTGGTTTCATTCATCACTGCACCATCGGAAATCTGGAGGTATAATTGAATCCTTTCTAGCTTGTACGATCTAATTGTTTCATAGGAATTGCTGCATTCATAATTTCCCTGTTACAGTTCTGTTTTATGCCTGTAAGACTTTAATCTATACTCTTTCTTCTGGATAAAACTAAAAGTACTGAGCATTATAAATTCTTAACGAGTACTATCAGTGTGACTGTGATACTTGGTTTTCAATTCTGAGTCTCTTTATTTGTTTGTGTACAGCACAACACCAAATACTACTATGTGGTTGGCGTTGGTCATAATATGCGAAAATTCTGGTTTACAACTCCTCCTAAAGTTGGTCCAGACGTTCCATATACATTCGGTCTCATTGGTAAGTGAAAGCTTGCTAACTATTTTGATTTGGTTGATTTACTGCTGTAAATAGTCCACAGTCTCTATAGTTTCTCATAGTTCAAGAGGTTACTGGTTAGAATTTTGAAGTATAATTAAAAAGGAGAGATGACATTCACTAGTACTGCAACATGTATGAAGCTTTGAACTTGGAACTCTATTATTTGATCTTCACGATAATTCTATAATTCTGGGCTTCTCTTGTTTGTGTCGTTGCTGGCTTGCTGCTCTATATTGGGATGTCTTTTCTTTGTACTTTGAGTAAATATGTATTGCTTATGTTTAGATGTTCTGATGTATTGGAATTGGAAATCACTGTGCAGGGGATTTAGGACAGACTTTTGATTCAAATAGCACACTAACTCATTATGAACAAAACCCGAAGAAAGGCCAAACTGTATTGTTTGTTGGGGATCTTTCTTACGCAGATAACTATCCCTATCATGATAATGGAAGATGGGATACATGGGCAAGGTTTGTTGAGAGAAGTGCTGCATATCAACCATGGATATGGACTGCAGGGAATCATGAAATTGACTTTGCCCCTGAAATTGTAAGCATTCATTCTTTTGATGTGATTAACTTCTAAACACCATGATCTTTTCTTGTCTGGAATCCTCCTTTGTAGATTAATCCTCCATTTGGCAGCCAATAATTGTGATTAACTTGTAGAAACTATGAGCTTTTTTCCTATGGAATCCTCCATTTGGCAGCCGATGACTATCCTCCACCTCCTTTGTTTGGTTACCCAATGACAGAAGGGACACGAGTTTTAAGAAAGCAATGGATGCTCTCCCTTCTCTGGGACTAATCTACTCAAAAAAGCAGTGCAGATGCTTTTCTTTGTTTTGATTTTCATCTGTAGCTTTGTCTGATTTATGTCATCTTTATTCTTTACTACTTTGTCCTTGAACCCTCAAATACTGCTGGCAGAGTGAACTGGTAACAACATGATTATGGTTCTGTTTGCAGGGTGAAACAACGCCTTTTAAGCCTTACACTCATCGTTATCATGTTCCTTATCGAGCATCAAAAAGTACAGCTCCCTTATGGTACTCAATAAAGAGAGCTTCGGCTTATATCATAGTCTTGTCTTCATATTCTGCATATGGTAAAGAATATAAATCTTTCGCATAATTGAAGAAGTGAATGGTATAGCATAGATGTTTGCTGGATCCATCTGGTAACTATCTACAATTTTTCCACAGGTAAATACACTCCTCAGAACCAGTGGCTTGAACAGGAGCTGCCAAAAGTTAACAGGAGAGAAACACCATGGTTAATTGTTCTTATGCATTCCCCATGGTACAATAGCTACAACTACCATTACATGGAAGGAGAAACCATGAGAGTAATGTATGAGCCGTGGTTTGTGCGGTACAAAGTTGATGTTGTATTTGCTGGTCATGTCCATGCCTATGAGCGATCTGTAAGCCCTTTGTCCATATTATTTGGTTCTGCAATCTGCAGTGTGCGCGAGTAGCAACTAAATTTGAGTAAAATTACTTCATTCACAGCTTTTAAAGTCTTAAGAGAGCTGTTGATTGCCTGAAATTCTTTTAAAATGATTATCCACCATATCATAGGATGCTCATCGAAAGAGTTTCTTCTGAAGTTACTTGATTACTGATTTATGTATGTATATTACAGGAACGTGTATCCAACATCGCATACAATATCATAAATGGTATGTGCACTCCTGTGAAGGATCAATCTGCACCTGTATACATCACTATTGGTGATGGAGGGAATATTGAAGGCTTAGCAACCAGGTAAAGATTGTTCTTATATTATATTATACATTGCTCTTCTCTCGTGTGGTGGTTTCATGCATGATTGTTTCGGCTTTGATGTCAATGTCGTTTTTTGTAATTGTAGCATGAGCGAGCCACAGCCAGCATATTCTGCTTATCGTGAAGCCAGTTTTGGTCATGCCATTTTTGATATCAAGAACCGCACTCATGCTCATTATAGTTGGCACCGCAACCATGATGGATTTGCCGTTGAAGCTGATTCAATGTGGTTTTTCAACAGATTCTGGCATCCAGTTGATGAGTCTCCAACCTCTCAATGAGGTTAACATGTTCTTTTCCATTTTAAAATTTTTCTTGTAACCTTTTCAAAAAATAAAATACAGAATTACAATCAATAAAATTTGTCTTGTACCCTTTTTAAAATTAAAATACAGAATTACAGTCAGTAGGATGGCGTAGCCGAGTAGTTAGTCCTCCATGTCTGACCTTTGCTGTGGAGAATCTGGAAATGTATGTTTAAAGATAAAGGAAAATAATCTAATGTAACTTTGGTGGTACGGTTCTTGTAATTCCACCAATAGGATTAAAGGGCTGAGTTTGTTTTTACACACTAATAATAAAATTTTTTAATTTAATAAACGACATTAAAAAATATCATATATTTCATTTAATTTTTAGTATTATTACAAGATGGAGTTGATCCGGCTATGTTTGAGTTGTCTAATTAAGTTATATAAATATAATATTTTATTATGATTATAAGTTTTATTATAAATGTAATTTTAAAAAAAATCAATAAATTAATGAGGAATAAAAGAACATGTGGCTACACATTAATTTTGCTCTTTAAATTTAAAAATTCCACGGTCATGCGTGGAAAAATATTACGAATAAATTCCTTTTATTTCCCTTCACCTAAACTATTTTCTAAAAAGAAATCCTTTTATTTTTTTTTCAAATATTAAATCTTTAAATTGAAGAGAAAAATAGAGACCTGGGCTGGGCCTCACCTAATTGAAATGAGGGAGATTGGAATTGGACTACCGACATTATAAGGGAAGCCCAAGCCCAACCCTAACTACTTGGTACTATTCATTTGTCAGCAATTTGAGCTGTCAGAGACTCAGAACAGAAAGCGCCCGAAAAGAAAAAAGATTCATATTTTTTTTAATTGACTTCGAAAAAAAGTCAAAATATTTTTCATGGACAACGCCAACGCCAACGCCGATTATTTCTTTCTTAATTTATAAAAAAAAAATTTGATTTCTTTTAATAATTAATAATGAAATAATTTAAGTAGTCGGTACTTCTTTATGGGGGCGGGTTTGTAAAGGGTAAACCAGTAAAAAACAAAATGTCGTCTTTTCGTCTCAGTTTCATTTGATTTGAGATCCAATTCCAAGTTCCAAATTCCAAAGCCTAGTTTTCAACTTTGAACATCCCAAGAGCCAAAGGTCTTTGGTATTGGTTTCTACATGCAAATTTACATCTACTATTTTTCCCTAACTCAAATCGATCTTGTTCCTGATCAGTGATTATAAGCCGCTTTCTTCGATCCTCGTGGCCCGTTGATTTCCGGTGAACGGTCTCTGATGAAGCGGCCACAGCCGGTCTAATACAATGGCGGAAGATACAATCACGAACAACTGCTCCAAGGAAGGCGGAGCTACCGAAACTGAAAATAACAACAATTGTGTTAACGGCACCGGTAACGGTACCAATAAAATCAATATAGAGAAAGCGAATGTGAAGGATCCGGAAATTTTCAGTTGCTTGCTTCAACCGGCCACTTCCGATTCCGATCTCGATTACGTTGGTATTCGCCGATTTCTTCTCGCTCGCAAAGCCGAGTCCGGTTTTCATTGCCGACTTGTAAGCTATATTTTTATTGTCAATTCGGTTTCGTTTATGTGTACGTTTTAGTTGCGGATCTGTGTTTTGATTGTTTGCGAGCATGATTTTGAGCTAGTTTTAGGGGAATTATGGAGCCAGTTTTAATATTCAATTTATTTGTATTTAAATGGAACCTTTTAACTTCGTTTCATTGTTTTTGGTCTAAAATTTGGCTTAATCTGCTGATTTATTTGAAGGATTGGAGATGTAATGGAAAAGGTTATGTGGCTTATCGAAATTACATTCGTAGGCCAAGAAACTGGGAAAATTTGCAAATACCAAGCCACTCGAGCACTCCTGGAAACAGGTACTAAAATTTATCCGGAACTTTCCTTTTTTTAATATTAATTTATTTGCTTCACGAACTGAGGCTACCAATTGCAGTCACATTTGTTAGATTGAATGTATGGTAGTGGCAAAATTATGTAGAGGCTAGGGCTAAGGATGTTTTATGAACGACCGACTGCTAATTTTGTGAGTGTTGTTTTAAAATTTATGTTTTTATACGATTCTGACATCAGGGTAATTTACTGGTTGATGCATCAGTGGGCGATGGATTTCAACTCCAAGTCCACTCTCGCATTTGTTCGAGTTGGAAAGCTGGAACTCTAGCAAGGTATGTACAAGACTACTAATTTTAGCATGCGATTTTTTGTTCTCAATCAGTTTGGGGCATGTGGTTATGTTTTTAATTTTCATCATGTATTGCTCCTGAAATCAGAGAGTAGTTCTTTTGATATTTTTCTGATCACTTTTAAAGTTGACTCATTCATCATGTTCTTGATGATGAAAATGAAAGAAAAGAAGATCTTAATTTTCTCATCCATCAAAAAGGAACTTCTTGGATATCAAGAGCTTGAAACTTATTTGTTTTCATGTTGCAGTTCTTATAAGATTTTAACCTTGATTTAAATAGGCCTTTAAAAGAATTGAGGAGAGTTGCATACTTTTTCATCCTTTCAGGATTTACGAAGTGGCACGCTGGCTTCAAATCATAGAACAAGTTTCAGCTCTAGCATGAGTGATAGTGATCGCCCACGACGTCAAGGAGATGAACCTGCATATTCTTTTGTAGGAATGCACTGCATCTTTGATCAGTGCAAAGCAGCTGGTACCTACCTTTTTTTAAATCTTTAATGCAGTCTAGACCTCTTTCTTCTTTGTCATACTATTTTGCTCGGTGGACTTAAATCTTTCTAAAATGAAGCTATATGTTTGGTCTTATATGCAGTAACTGTTTTGAAGTTTGGGCACATGAGTTCTGATCTACTTGCATATGGGGCATCAGATGGGACTTTAACAGTTTGCACTGTCACTGAGCCACCTTCAGTTATCAAGCAATTAAAAGGGCATTCAAAAGATGTCACAGGTTGGATTAACTGGTATTGTTTTGTAGTCTTTCTTATAACTTAGACTAAAGTATTTGTAGCCATGCTATCTGCTAATTTCTTTCATTTAACGAGATCATGGTCAAGTTCAGGTGTGATTTACTTCGTCCATTCCAGTTTCTTTATTTTCTCTTTGGAGTTTTTGTGGAATTGAACTAGGCCAGAAAGGTAGACACTTATACTCCATATTGTGAAGGTTCTTTCACAGTTTAAGCTGAATCAGTGAGATACTGGAATGTCTTGTGGCTCTGTTTAGGAATTTGTTACTAAACAATAAATCAAGTTAGAAGACTTTCAGATCTTAGTTTTCTTAAAAACAATTTGTGACAGTGGGTTCAGAACTGCTTGTCATTTTGTATCTGCTAGGAACCTTATTTTCATATAGAAGGTGAAAAAAAGTGGTGAAGCATCCATCATTATGGTACCTAAGATGGCACCTAATGGCTTGTTGTGGCAATCATCCACTTAACCTAATCTTTAAACAATTTGTTTTACATATAACCCAATCTTTAAACAATTAGTTTTACATATCCCTCTTGATATAAAATGGATGCTAATTTACCTTCTACACATTGTTGATAGTCTCATTAAATTTCTAGATGTCAGTAACTAAGATTTTGTTTTATTTTGATAACTATGATTCTAGAAGATTTGTATCTACTGTTTATTAACTATGTTTCTGATTTGCCACTGCATTATCAGATTTTGACTTCTCATCAAACAATCAATATATTGCATCATCGTCAATGGATAAAACTGTGCGAGTATGGGAGTTATTGAAAGGCCTTTGCATTCGAGTAATATATGGAGTCTCTTCACAAATGTGTATTCGCTTTCATCCTGTAAGTGCATATAAGCATTTATAATTCATCCCTTTCAAGTTATGGAAATTTTTTATGGTTATTTCTTCTGCATTTGCTTGTTATCAATAATCAAGAAACAAATTCTGTTGCAGCCTGTAACCAAGATTGCTTGGTTTATCTGAACTAATTTTCATTAAGTGAGGCTGCAATAAAACCATTCCATCTCTCATTTAACTATAATGTATATCTTGAAAAATTTTGCAGATGTAAAGGCTTATGTATGTTCTATTTTAAGTTAATTGGTAACTAAAATGTTTCTTCTCTGTTCTTTTCATGGCTGCAGGTAAATAACAACTTTCTTTCAGTTGGCAACGCAAATAAAGAGATCACTGTAAGTACTCGTCCATACCTTTGCTTACTCTTATTAAGAAAGTTAAAAGACAAGTATAGTTACAACTCCTAACCACAATGTGAAAAATAACTTGTTGATAGTCTCAAGTCAAACTTAATGACCAATTAGTTTGATGGATGTGATATGCTAAATGTTTTTGTCTATAATCATCACTCATCAGACTGTAGATAAGTTAGCTAAACTTATGGCTTTCTTTGTCACTGTTAAATTGTTTTTTGAATTTAGATGGTTAGCTGATGTATGAAAAGCCTCCGCCTGTTTAAAAATCTGTAATAAAATAGCTGGTTGGCTACTTCCATATATTCAAGTATTCATTAACTCCTTACATCAATGTGTGTGTGTGTGTGTGTGTGTGTGTGAATTTTCTCAGTTTTCATATTTGTGTTATCAGAAATTAGGAATCTAAGGTTCTGTCACAAACTGCATACATGTCTCCACTTCAATCAAGCCCATCATTTAATTGATAGCACTTTTTTATGTACACCAGGTCTTCAATTTCAGCACTGGGAGGATTATTACTAAATCAGTCTTTGATGGTGCGGTTACCTCAATGGACCATGACCATGCTGGTCAGCTCATTTTCTGTGGAGATGCACAGGTTTTTCTTTTATGTGTTTATGTCATAATCAGAGTAATTAAAGAAATTTGCTTTAGCTCTTTGGAAGGTTTCTAATGGGATAATATTTGCAGGGATGCATTTACTCCATAAGTATGGACTCCCACACAGGTGCATTGTCCCGATCTCACCGACATAGAAGTAGCAACAAGCAGAAATGTCCGGTTACAACTGTGCAGTACCGAAGTTTCTCTTTGCTTGCCGGGGGCCCTGTGTTGCTGACATGTACTCAAGATGGAAGTCTTTCTTTCTTTAGGTTTGTTCAAACAGCATATTTTCTACTGGTAGTCTTTATTTTGAGTAATTGATAGATGGTATGTTCGCATTGCAGTGTTGCTTTGGAAGTACAAGGTTATCTGACCCTGCGGTGCTCGCTCAAATTAAGTCCACGAATACACAGCATTCGAGCATCCTTCTGCCCTTTGCTATCCCTTGATAAGGGAGAATATATAGGTTTGTATGCCCAACTTAAATTTCGCTTAAAACATTTGACTCCATTTTCAAATCAACAAGCGTCAACTCTTTGATACTTTTGCTATACAAATTTTTCCGAAGAATCCTACATTCTGCTAACGGGACTATTATAGTTATATATCTTTGCTGACATTGTGATTATTGTGCTGTGAAGTTGCCGGGAGTGAGGATTCAAATGTCTACTTTTATGACTTAACTCGGCCGAGGCATACATGTGTAAATAAGCTGCAGGTTCTACCCTCATGTATACAGTGGATACACATCCAACTTCTTTGCTAATGTAGTCTTAACGCCTCAAATCGTTCGTGTCTGCAGGGTCATCGATTTCCAGTTATAGGAGTAGCTTGGAACCACGGAGAGAACTTGTTGGCTTCATCAGACCTTTATGGCGTTGTTATAGTATGGAAAAGAGCAAAAACAAGCTAAAGCAAACACAATTATACAGGGATAAAAGATTAAAAAATTGCTTTGAAACATATACCTGCATGGGCTGAAGAAGGAAATCAGCTTTTTGTTCAAGTGGTGAACCCTTCGAAGCATGCCGAGTGATAGTATTTCATTCTTCGTTGTCTGCGGTTGATAAGGAAACCATGTGATCATTGTTTCAGTCTCAAATTTTGTATTCATGATTTTTTTTTTATTTCATTTTCTTTAAAGGCTCAATTGCAACTGCACCTGCAAAATGATATTTGGGTAAGCCTGCCGGAAGAAAAAGGAGATAGATTAGTTGCTAAGTTGTGTTAACTCAGCCATTGCACCAAAATTGTAGAATACATTTGTTATGAATTAATTTCCTTGTCTGTGATTGATTTTAATGTGGGCAAATAGTTTTTTCATTACTTGTCTTAATTACAGCGGCAGTAATGATGGGAAACCAGGAGCTTCTGATTCAAGGGAGGAAAAAAGCATTGTAATTGTTCATTTGGTGGACATGAACAGGCTTCTGACACTGACACTTAGCATAGGATCCTCGCGAAGTGCTCGGTCCTGTCATGTGTAACGTGCAAACTGAGAATAGAATAGAAAAAATCCATCATGTGTAACGTGCAAACTGAGAATAGAATAGAAAAAATCCAAACCAAAACACGACCAAATGTCAAGGACACTGTCTTGTTGATGTGACTTACACGAGATTCACGTTGTTGTTTGGGTTGATGGCAAATTGGCAAACCATCATTCACCAATACGGCCAAATACACTTCACTTTCGTCATCTCGTCATATGTGCAATGTTGTCACTTGTCAGAATTCGTATTTGTTTCGTTGGAATCAGTCTTCAATCTAGTTCCAATAAATACGAGGAATTACACAAGTTACGGATTTGTTTTTGTCTTGTTGGTTAGGATTCTTGGCTCCCAGCCTCCACCACAGAGACCCGGGTTCCAGTTCCGGCGACGGAAAAGTTTTTTCTCTTTAAGAAAATTTCTCATCATTATCAGCACTGCTTTGGGTTTTTCACTTTTGAAGTGAGAAGTTTATCCTCTTCCAATAGAGGGATTGTGGCTTTATTGCTGGTAAATTCTTTTTCTTTCCCCTACTAGAATTTACTGCCAATTTCTTGGGATATTCGTTTTCTCTGTAATATTAATTACATTTTACAAGCATTTCCATCCAACAGTTAAATGTCTCCATCAATATACACCAAGTTTGGCAACATAGAGCTTGTGGAGGCCGCCGTTCGTAGTCCTTTTTTTTCCTCTTCAAAAGCTTAAATCCATTTTTACAACGCTTTACTCGAATAGTTGGCTGACGTCTCCATCAAATGTCAATCCAACGGACGAGGATCCCCAAAAGGAGGAGCAATGGCTTTTTATATTACCACTCAATAAGAAGTACTCCCCGATTGGCAAAGGTGAAACTGTGAAGGGAGCCAACAACAAGGCGAGGGAACCAAGGGAAGAAAACGACGACTCCAAGCAGACAAGACAACCAATAAAGCGCATTTGTGGACTGTCAATAAGGGCATTCGTTTTGCTCAAGTTTTGAATGTAGACAGGTGACAAAATCCAGAAATCTATGCCTCTTTTTTATAAGCTAGAAACAGTTTTCGATTATACACAACCCTAATTTATAAACCAGAGCGAGAGAGGGAGAGAAGGAAAACCTACGTCATGAGATTACATACAACCAAACACATTGTTGACTTCCACTGACCGACCCTCAAACCATATAAACATGACATAAGGTTTTCAAACCAGTTAATGTCAACTATCATGAACTCACAAGGCTATAGATTTGGATGCAGATATATTTGTCTCCATGTTTGCTCCAAGCCTACCGCATGGTTAAACCGAGAACCGACTCCAGAGTCTTGACTAAAACACTAGGTTTATGTACTTTTTGTCACCTCCGTCGTCGTTTTGTATCCACCTGAAACACAATGTTGATGTTACAGTTATAACAAAAACATACCAGTTGAAGAATATAGCAAGACCATTGATACAGTTCAATCAGAAACTTAAACTAATACAAGCAGTCACAAAAACCCCTATTCATTCTCATTAAAAAGGACAACAACCAGTGATTACCACTAGGATCTCTCATTAAGGCATGAGCTCTAGATTCATGAAGACATAAACTAATAACACTTGAGCATACCCCATTGTACACTTTTCCTTTCGCACTATGTTATTCGCTGTTGTCATACATGGCCTTGAAAAATTTCATTGCAGAAGTTTACTACTGTATTTACGCACAGCTGCCACACGAACTCAACAAACAACTCTTAAGAAATAAAAATTACCAAGAAATAAAAATTACCCAAACATTCTCCTAAGAGATAAGCGCATTCTCCATTTTCTAACTCCCTAGCATGCACATAACTGACTCTCACTTACCCATCAAGTCATCAATCCATCTATCTTAATATCTGTGACTGCCATCACTCCATGGTTCTGGAATCTTCTCAATTCAGAAATTGAAACAAAATAACAAGGCATATACAAAAAAGATAAAACATGGCAAATGAACAACTAAATTCGTGACTATAGTTAATAAAGCAAAGGGAGGTGGGATCATAGCTTGGGAATTATAAACAACACCAAGTTTAGAAGGCTCTTCTGCCTCCTTTTGGTAAAAAGCTGGATTTTAATGTGACTATTCCTGTTATTTATCATTGCGTCATCAACTGATTACTAATTAAGAACATAGATTTTGACCCACATTCATCCTGAAGGTCAAATGATCATGCATTGGTGAATAATTACAACTTTGAATGGGACCTAATAATTCTGCTTGTGTGGATAACATAAAAGGCATTTCAATGCCAACTCGAAATCCATCAGGCATCCAAGTTGCCTCGAGTCCAGGCAAGATATAAACTATGTGCTGAATAACTAGCAAAGACTACCAAATTAAAGGACAAGGAAGCAGTAGTACCTTTGCATCTGAGTGTCTAGATGCGGAATGGGAATTTTGCAACTTCTTCTGACCTTCAGATGAACAACTTTCACAAAAGAAGTGGTCAAGTCTTTTTGCCTCGTCTGTGGTCATTTCTATACAAGCAGGATGAAACCTGAATCAAAAGTAGTAAGCTGAATATGGCAACAACTTTTACAGCATACTATATAAATTGGATGCATTTAATTCACAGAATTTGTAAACAAAAAACCTTTAAATCTGACATGAAAGTAAACCAGACAAAAAGTCTTTCCGAGACTGGCCTTTAAAAGTCTATAAAACTAATTTTCCTAACTACGATCAAGCATAAGCCTCAACCTAAGAAGGTACATAAAAGTGAAAATCTAGCCAATCTCTATGTGTCTATAGCATGCTTCCCAACCATATGAGACATCACCCCATGTTAATGTTTTGTATTTCACAGAAAACAGTCAGACTTCTGAACACTGCTTGGATCTTTATTAATGTGTATTACTTCTTTATAACACACAAGAATAAAAAAAAGTATCAATAGATGCAAATTCATAAAGTTTAGCAAGTAATTCTCCAAAATTTGCTCCTATAATACTATCTGGGTTTTCAATTTAAAATCTACCAACTAAATGCTAATAATTTTTTATTTCTACATCCACAGGAGCTATAGATGTGAACCCTGCATTTCAGCAAAGACCACACGTATCAAAACAATTTATATCAAGACAATCAACTACACAGAGCATATAAAGGCTAAAGGCCTATAGACCAGTAGGACCATCCACCCCCCCCCCCCCCCCCCCCCCGAAAACACACACTCAGGCTCAAAGGGATGAATAAAGTCAAGCTTAGGTCCAGCACTTTGATATAACCTTCTCATGGAAAATCAGGTGTCTCACGTCCAGCAAAGGACAACAAAGACTTCGATTGCAACACAACTGTATAAATGCTTCTACATTGGCTGACAAGGAGCTTCTATAGAGTTATTTTCTTAAAAGAAAAAGCTAATTAAACCATAGCCATACTAGCATTGAACAAAGCGGAAAGAAAAATGTTCTGTTTCCACAGCAGACATGCAGAAGCAAATAAAATATCATCATTCCACTATAGGTCCAAACTTTAAACTTCTTTACCCATTTTTGCTCCAACTTCAAGTGGCAGCGAAAATAATACCATTCCAATCTTTTTCAAAAAGGACTGCTGGTTAACAACAGCTAAAACCATAGCCTATCCACAACTCTAATAAATTGCTTTTACATCCTTGCATAGATGTATTTGAGAATTGATTTGTGCAAGCTTATAAACGATGAAGTATTTAAAAGAAAAATCAATTATAGCTAGAAAAGCCTTCTGGAAAGAACTCTTATTGCATATTTTGACAACTTCATACAAAAGATTCATCCAGACATCAACAATACCTGACATATAAGATGTGAAAATAAAGGCTCAACAGAAATAGCTATCTCCCAAAGCATCCAACTTACCAGTCACTACAACCTTCGCACTGAACCATTAGGTCATCAGGATTGTAAGGCATCTCGCATTTGCAATAACTGCCACGTTACAAAAACAATTTAGAAAAGTTCAAATAAATTTTAAATAGAATAACCTAAAATCCAAAGTTGCAAAACACCCCATCTTCCTTTTAAACAAAGACATTTACTTGCTCTAATCGGTTCCCTTATGTTTTTCATTTTGATCAATAAAATTCCAATAATTTAAGTAGCAACTCATATGCAATTACACCTACAAATAACGTAGTAAGCTAAGAAACCATATGAAAACTTGAATTTAAGTACCCTTATATATGTAATGCAGGAATATGAGCAAAATCAAATTAACATTTTTCCCAAACATAAATTAATCAAAGTATTAAGCTATGAAAAACCACTAAAATTTGCGACCTTAATTCTCAAAATGCAGAAATTTTAGCAATTTCACTTACTAGTGATCCCGAACATAAATTAATCTAAAAATTATGCATAAAAATTTAAAATTTTCTTTTCTAATATTCAAGTCAATGTATAATCAACTTAAATTGACCACCCTAACCTTAGTCAAGTGCTTAACTAATCAAAACATCATTAGACAAAAATTAACAAGAAAATCGCTCATTAGGCTACTAAAGTATGAAATTTGAGAAAAAAATAAAAGGGAAAAATAAGCCTAATTACTAATTATCTACTCAGAAATCAAGAACATTTATTGAAACAAAAAGTTAAAAGGAAAAAAGAAGAGGAACGTACACGGCAACGCGATCGGGGTTGAAAGCACCGGTGGAGGAATTATATTCGAAACGACAGAAGAAGTCGTCGTTTCCGACGGCGTCAAGCTTGGTATAGCTCTTGAAGCTATGGACCGTACACTTTCCTTCGATGGTATCAGCGCTTTGCACATCATAATGATCAGACAAGAAAACCTCTTTAGATCCATGGAACTGTCTCCTCCCACCGATCGACTCCTCCGGCCTATAGTACCACCTCACGTGCACCTTCACGTTTCCCCCACGTGAGTCCGCCTCGATCCGCTCGATTCTCGCCACGTATTGCTGTTTCGATTGATCCGCTGGTCGCATCAACACGCAATCCCCCGCTGCCAATCACCACAACCTTAAACCTTTTAGAAAAAAACCTTTACCTCCTACAAATTTCTCTCTTTATTTTTTTCTTAACATCTCTTCTTTGGCTTACCTTTGATTGTTTTGTTGATGTGCTTGACTGTGTAAGAGTCTAGAGTTCTCCTTGGAGCTTTGGCCTTGGCCATGGAAGAAAAACAAAAGAAAAAAAAAATCAGATATGCGATTGATCAGAGAAATACGCTACCAAGGCATGCACAAGGACAAGAGAGAGATTGTGGACTGACAAAAATAAATTTTAAAAAAATAATTATTTCTTTGTTTTTTCTTTTCTGTTTTGTTAAACTCCATTTATTTTTGGCGGGGAGGTGAGTTCCGGTGTCTTTAGTGGGTATGGTAAAAGTTGTGTTTGGGGGTTTAATCAGCGTTGAAATGCTTTCAAAAGGGGATAAGATTGGAATTGAGGTGAAAGTTGGGGGGGTTTTACGGGAGATAAAAAGGAAAGATGAGTGAGGGTCCACGTCAGCTGGTGATTGGATTTGGTCACAAGATTTTCGAGCTGCGAGGGAGCGTGTGGGAGCGGTGACGTTTCACGTTATGGGGAATTGGGAGGTCGGATTCGGTGCAACCAGAATTACTTTTACGAAAGTTCTGGAGCTTACCTTCGTTGTTGCCACGTAATCATTTCTTGAAAAAATGTTTATGATGCTGCCACGCAAGCTTTCTTTGGATCTAGCTGTCTTTAAATATGGCCGCATTAGATATATATAAAATATATTTAGCATTTGTTTTTTTATATTTTTTACCAAATATTCTAATTTATTTTTCCCCCAAAAAATTATATTTTTAAAAAAGGATTAATAAATTGGTATCAACATTTTTTTAAAGGAATTAATTTCAGTTTTTAGAGGAAGGTTTTGAAATTTATATTAGGAAAAGAGTGAGGAAGAGGAATGTCTAAGTTTAAGCGTAGAAACGAGCACAGAGAATAAATGCCTAAAAGAAAATCCAACGGATGAGGGAGATGGTCGTAAGTAATGTCGGCGAATCAAACGTTGACTTGTTAAGCCCGGGATATTTGTTTTGACTCCATCGAACGAGATTGTTTATTATTTGGATTTCGAATTCTTTGTGCAAACTCAAACGTTAGGTGTTTCAAGAAGCTGTTTGGTTGGTAATAAATGCCGGATAAAAGAAAAGAAATATATAAGTTGAAATAAATCAATTTTCAAGTTCAAGAGCAAACAATGAATAAATGAGCAAAGCCAAAAAAAGTCAAAGTAACCATATTTCTGGACCGCATAATTCAAAATGAAATTCTTGGATGGTTCAATTTTCAGCAGAAAGCTTTGCCAAAAGAGGAATAAACAGCGTAATCATCAAGTTGATTAATTTCTACAACTGTACATGTGTCTTTTTTTACACTGTAAAATACAATATACTTTTGGATTTTGGTCTGGAATCAGGAATTGGATTTTTTTTTTTTTTAAATTATGTAAATCCAAGTAAGATCAAAACAGTCTTGTTCATGGGTGAATCATAGTCAAACCCCATGACCATGAGCTAGGTTTAAAAAGAGGCTGTACCAACTTCCTTACAAGAAGTGGGCCATAACCTTGGTTGTCCTTGAATATCTAACCCTACTCCAACAGAATTTTTTTAAATATTTATATAATTAAATAAATATATTTAATTAATTAATAATTAATAATTATTATTAATTAAATTATAATTATTAATTAATTAATTAAAATAAAATATATAATAAAAACACATAGTGAAGTTTGAATAAAAGAGATCAAAATTTTAAGATCTTTTATTTGCTATTAAATCAAGCTTCATTGGTTTTTTTTTTTTTTTTTGTACATAAAAAACCAGAATTAAAAAAAAAGCTAGGATTTGAAATTTAAATTTATTAATTATTTTTTTTTAAAGACAATCATTAAAGCTAATTTGCTCTAATGCAATTCTTAGGTACAAAGGAATGGGGAGACCCCAAAAGTTGCCCATTAATTCAAGGGAAAAAACTGGAAAATTTTCATCCCACAAGAATAAAAGTTGGAAGCCATCAACCTTATTACATATGGTGATAGCACAAATGGCCAATGTCCTACTTTGGCATTAAATTCCATTGACATGATGCGAATGTCATCATCCTTATTCTTATCTGCTTCACTCTTTTCTTTTTGGGATAAACATGTCATATAGCATCATCAGAGCTTATAGGCACTTTAAATGAGAAGCTACCTAATGTTTAAAGTTAGTTATTTGTTACCAATCGTTTTACAAGTGAAATCTTTGATGCATCTCCCCAAGTTTCTTCAAAAACCACCAATAAATTTTGTGTTGACTTCAACCAGGATCTGGGAACATGGTACCTGAAAACATGACACGTTTGGAAGACAGTTAACTAGTTCTCATTTCAATCATTCATTCATGAATGTTGACTTCTCAGAGTTTGTACCATTGCTGAGTTGGATTGCCGCAACCAAAATGACACTTGGTCTGACGAAATGAACCAACATAGCTGCATTCACTGCAATTACCATTTGCTGAAGCAGTCCAATATCGGCCTATGCTCTGTCCATTGATCCATGCTTGGCCTTTTCCCATGCTACTCATGTCCAAAGCTAAGGGATCATCTCCTTCCGGAGCATCAAAAAATGCCTGGAGGTTCAATTCATAGTTTCGTATTTATAATTGCGTGGGCTGTAAGGGTTTGGTTAAGCTACATTTTCAATGAACAGATATATATATATATATATATATATTATAACTTCATATCCGTTTCCTTACCTTATACCAGGTTAATGGATGTTGTTTCTGAGCTGCAAAGGATCCTTTGATCCAATCAATTGATGGGATAGAATTTGGAGAACCTAGATTATTGGCTTCTCCCTTAAGGCCAACCTGTATGTGCAAGGGAATCAATCACGAGGAAGAAAGTTATTGGAAAACCATGAAAGCACAAAAGAGAAATTGGTCAACCTTATATGACCATTTCTGCCAGGTTAAGTCCCTTTGTCCTTCATCTAGCCCATGAAGAACAACTGGTCCTAGGACTCCTGTGTTCCATGTCTCAAAATGCGGACCAATATTCTTCAACAACAGAAAATTTTGAAGATGAAATCAGTCAAAAGATTTATATGGCGAAAATTGGATTCTAATGCTTAAAACCTCAGCCTAATTGTTAGATCTTTGAATTATCTGTCTCCCATTATTGTCTTTTAACTACATGCTAGTGTCACATGATCATTACCTTCTTCCTTCAAAATTAACTTATTAAGATATGCAGCATCAACATTTTTATAATTCATAATCCTCTTTTCATGTCCATATTCAATGTGAGATTGGAGTACCTACCTTTCCTCTCTTAGAGAATTTGGCATAACATTCTCCCACATCCAACCTCTTCCCTCAAAACACTTAACAATGTGTGCAGTGTCAATGTTTTTATACCTTAGTGACTATTTTTATACCCTAGTGACTCATCTTTCATGTCTGATGTGGGATTAAAGTATCTTTCTTATCCCTTTAGAGCGCTTAGCATGACACTAGTGTCACGAGCCGAGACTCAACCTCCAGACCCATGTGACTCTAAGATCCGAGGCATGGACTCATCCGACGTCTCAGATCAATTTAACGGAAACAGTTCACACCCTTATGAGGTATTATCCGCTCTTATCCTATAAAAGATGCCTCATAAGAAAGAAGCGGTGTGAACTCTTATATCCTAAAATCAACTTTAGTACTCAACCGATGTGGGATTCTTGGTTTCACTTCAAACATCTTCCCCCACTCCAACGAGGATCCACCGTTTTCAATGGCATATCGCTAATACCTGACAATGGGTGTAATCCGAAAAAGGATTCATAAGTGGTTGTTAATGGAGTCGAAGTTACCAAATTCTGAGAAGTCGGTATCAATTTATGCCTAATTACTTCGCGTATAGTTCCTCTAACTACATTTTTTAAATGAACCAAAGCCAATTTGAATTGATCTTGTAAGAGATCCGTTACAGAACGAATACGCTTATTTTTCAAATTATTCATATCGTCAAGTGTACCCATTCCAAATTTCATTCCAATCAAATGATCCGCAGCTGCCAATATATCTCGCGATAACAAAAATGTATTGTTCTGAGGTATATTAAGATTCAGTCTCTGGTTCATATTTCATCGACCAATCCTTCCTAATTCACATCTTTGCTGAAAGAATTTCTTTTGTAATTCCTTACACAAGGATTCAAAAAATATCGGATCCCCGCCTACACAAGAAAATTGTTGATAAAACTTCAAAATGGCTTTTTTTTTTACCCAATTTTTTTTTCTCACAGGTCGAGACTCAACCTCCAAGCCTGCGTGGCTCCAGGACTGGGGGCATGAACTCATCCAGCATCGAACACTTATTAAGGTGTGCAGAGCCGCTTTGCGTGAGTCGAACAGTCCAAGGCCTGCTCAATACTACTTGTCACATGCTCATTACCCTTTTCCCTCAAAACACTTATCAAGGTGTGCAGTGTCAATGTTTTTATACCTTAGTGACTATTTTTATACCCTAGTGACTCATATTTCATGTCTGATGTGGGATTCAAGTATCCTTCTTACCCCCTTAGAACATTTAGCATGACACTAGTGTCACGGGCTGAGACTCAACCTTCAAACCCGTGCGGCTCTAGGACCCGGGGCATGGACTCATTCGATATCCCAGATCAATTTAATGATCACAGTTCACACCCTTGTGAAGTATTATCTGCTCTTATCCTACAAAAGACGTCTCATAAGGAGGAGGCGATGTACACCCTTATATCCCAAAATCAACTCTAGTACTCAGCCGATGTGAGATTCTTGGTTTCACTTCAAGATCGTGACATCTTCCCACACTCCAACGAAGATCTACAGTCTTCGATGGCACATCGCTAATACCTTCAAAACTGGCTCAAATATCACTTGTCACAGATCGAGACTTAACCTCCAGACCCGCACGGCTCCAGGATTGGAGGCATTGACTCATCGGGCGTCGAACACTTATCAAGGTGTGCAGAGCCGCTTTGCGTGCGTCGAACAGTCCAAGGCCTGCTCTAATACTACTTGTCACATGCCCATTACCCTCTTTCTTCAAAACACTTATCAAGGTGTGCAGTATCAATGTTTTTATACCTTAGTGACTATTTTTATACCCTAGTGACTCATCTTTCATGTTCGACGTGACTCTTTATTCAAAACACTTATCAAGGTGTGCAGTATCAATGTTTTTATACCCTAGTGACTCATCTTTCATGTCCGATGTGAGATTGAAGTATCCTTTTTACCCCCTTAGAGGGCTTAGCATGACACTAGTATCACGGGCCGAGACTCAACCTCTAGACCCGTATAGCTTCAGGACCTGGGGTATGGACTCAACATCCCATATCAATTTAACAGTCACAGTTCACACTCTTTTGAGGTATTATCTGCTCTTATCTTATAAAAGACGCCTCATAAGGAAGAGGCGGTGTGAACTCTTATATCTCAAAATCAACTCTAGTACTCAATCAATGTGGGATTCTTGGTTTCACTTCAAGATTATGACATCTTCTCCCACTCCAACGAGGACGGTGACTGGGGGCATGAACTCATCCGACGTCTCGGATCAATCTAATGGTCACAGTTCATACCTTTACGAAGTATTGTCCGCTCTAGCCCTTCTAGCCTCACGATTTTGTCCTACAAAAGTTGCCTCACAAGGAGAAAACAGTGTGAACCCTTATATCTCAAGATCAACTCTAGTACTCAACCGATGTGAGATTCCTTACTTCACTTCAGGATTGTGACACTAGCACATACCAGGTTAAATATAACTCCTATCTTTTTCTCATGCACATATATTTTAATATGGTCAGAATTAGTCTATGATTAAAATGGAATTCAGAGAACCAACAGGCAATCCAACCGCTATACTGAGAATTGAAATTTTATTCATTCCAGGGCGCAGGTTTATATCTTCTGTAAAAGTAAACCTCCTGTTTTGCCGAGTCCCAAAGGCTGATCCTGTAAGTTTTAAACAGCAGGAAAGCTTTTCAGTAACTCAACCCAAGAGCATTAGTTCAGGAATGATAAACTTGATAATGTACCTGAAAGTTGTCCATTGATAAAAACATGCATGCCATGCCCTGCTGATTGCACACTGAGGGTGGGGAGTTTACCTCTATGAAGAAATGATTCGGCTGAATTTATTTGGACACTGGAAAAATCACCTAATCAATAATTGGAAATATTTGACTTTATTTGAGATATCAAACATTCATTCAAATCTTACCTGGTTGTGTACCAGAGATAATCACTGGTGTCTCTCGTGATGTTTAATTGCTCCAGGAGACCCTTGACTGTCATTGGTGACTCACCCTCCATTGAATATACATCTTCATTGATTGTCTCCCATGATTGCAACTTCACATTTGTCGGCAGCATTTGCACTTGAGATGTTCTAATTCCAACCTGGAAAGACAGATGGTATCTGGTTTATCATCTCATCACATTAAATGAAACCGAAAAGAAACTAAGATAGTAGACCAATCAAAATAGAATATAAGACTTTTGTCCGATCACTTACTTTGGCAGTGTTGAAAACAACATTTTGGCAATCTGGAAGGATGCTGATGGACCAACGGGGAAGATCATAGTGCATATTATTAAAAGTCACCCTTGCATCTGACTGTGTATTATAGTTCGAAAGAAATGCAGCACAGCCGCCTGACTTGGAAGAGAAAACATGTGCCTGAGAATAGTTACCATTGAGTTTGATTTTCTAGCAAGACTTTAACAAGTATACTTGTTCAAGAAGCAGAAAAAGATTCTAGACTGAATGTCCAGGCACCTGCTCATAGCTTCCTAAAGCTACGACGTTAGGATCAGCAGTCAGCAAAGCTTTTTCACACAACCGAATAGCCTTGTGGAGTTCCTTCAAATGATCATGCTTAGGTTGCCTGATCAAGCCTGTCAAATTACAATATACCAGTAGTTACATGTCAAAATGCTTGGTTTGAAATAGAGATGGCGAACAGGATGATTCGGGTTCAGAGATCATTTGGGGTGCAAAATTTTTTATTAGAACTCTTACCATATTCATCAATCGGAGCATCATAGTCATAACTGGTAGTAATGAAAGGGCCTCCGGCAGTTCTTCCGAAGTTGGTACCACCATGGTACTGGAGAAAAGTATACACTTTAGTTATACCGCAGGAATATTCCTTTTAATAGTAAAGAAAATTAGAGCTTTAAATGCTTGGTGCAATTTTAATTAAACTTTGCCAGATGCAAACTTCACTATGTTCCTCATGATTTTCAGGGAATTGAAAACGGAATAAAGGGAATTTCATTTTCTCTTCTCCTTTGTTTGGAAAATAGCACATGCGAGTCAGTTTCAAACTACATTTTAACTAAAATGTATCATGAAGGTTATCCAATAATGTGCTGCAACTTTCCAACAGTATCAACTATGTGGGGAAATCAAAGTTGCAAACAGACCATGTAGTAATTGACAAAGGAGCCACCCGTTTGAATGAATCTGGCAACCGCAAATGCTATATCCTCAACTGGCCTGCGGTAATTTGGGCCACCAAAGTCTGAAAACCTACTTAAACAGGGGGACCACCTAGTAAGCTTGTAGTAGAAAAATACAGAAGAAAAGAACCCCATTTTGATTGATGACTGATGGTTGCGAAATTTACCAGCCAGTCCATGCCTCAGTCCATAATGTGGGTTTGTAAGGCTTGTTTGGAGAGAAATAGTCACAATAAAAACCGTTGCATGTGTTTATCTGTCACCAGGATTTCAAAAGAAACTTGAAAACTTTTTCTCGTACTGCGAGGCTTAAGATGAATGAAGCTTTCAAGTACAATGTCGATGGCTGTCTATTTTGCTTACCACAGGATCAGGGGCATCATATTCCTTGCACATAACCCATGGGACACCAGTTTCCAGCCCAACAGCCATCTTTGCAGCCCATTTAACGTAAGCTTGACCAGCAGGTCCAAATGACTTGCTTTCAGGTTCATATTCATTTTCGATCTGCGAACAAACAGAACGTTTACAGAAACAAGTTTTGATGCAAAATGGCTGTCTCATTTTATGGTTTGCAAAACTTCAGCATTATATTAAAAATCAAAGGGAACATAACCTAAGCCATACCTGAGAGAGGATGATGGGGCCACCTTGAAACCCAAACAACTTTTCATCCTTCATCATTTGGACGATTTTTTGGGTAAATTTTTGCATTGCTTGCTGAAACACCAAAAATTCCAAAGCCAATAAAGATCAATTCTGAAATGGATCACATGAAAGTTTGCATTTCTTATCTTTTTTTTTTGTTTTTTTTTTTTTGTCATTTTACTCTACTTATGACACTTCTTTACCTTGAAAGGCTCATTATCTGTTCTGAAGCTAATTCCAGCAACATACTTCAACCAAACAGGAAAACCTCTGGGGAAAGGACAAAAGAACAACATCAATGAAATATAGAAAATGAACATCTCTTATAAGGTTGCCTTCACCATGGAAAAATTTTCATTACCCAAAATTCCATTCTCCACAAATATAAGGCCCAATGCGAAGATGAACGTACAGTCCAGCTTTTTTGACCAATTTGATGAACTGAACCAAATCATTTCTCCCTTCAAAATTATACTAACACCCAAAAAAGAAAAATGGAAATTCATAAGGAAAAAGCAAGAAAGTTTTACAAGAGGGAACTTTGAGAGAAACAAGCTACATTGCCAGGAGAAGGTTCATGGAGGTTCCAAAAGACATAGGTGTCAATAGCATCCAAACCACCATCTTTAGCTTTCTGTATCAGACCTTCCCACATCTGCATTACATTCACATCGTTTCATTATCTGAAGTTGCCTCAAAGTTGTTCTACAAGATCAATATTTTCCCAAGAAAATTGCGGGACAAGATGAAATTCTGAGAAAATAATGTACCTGAGGGGTGCTTCTAGGATAATGTATAGAGCCAGAAAAGAGAATTCTCCTCTGCCCATCAATGATAAGAGCCTTTCTGTCATAGGTAACACTGCAATAGGTCACCTGAACACTTAGAAACAACATTGCGATGCATAGAAAAAACCAGTGGGAAGCCGGGTTAGTTTCCATTTTTTCCAAAAGAGAAAGCAAGAAAGAGAGGTTTGAAAGGTAAGCAAACAATGTGTGAAGTGTGAGGAAACAAAGAATTTGACAAGGAGGAACAGTTTTTTATATAGTAATGATTACTGTTTCACTAGACAACAGAATCCATTTTTGTCTTGAATCATTTTACAGGAAGGGAAACTAAGTGAAAACTATCATATACAAGGGAATCAAAAGATTTTGAGTTCAGAATTGTTTTGTTCTGTCCCATTTATCATCTTTTTTAGTTTCTCCACATTATAGTTTCTTTCACTGCCAATAATGTATATGTTGAAAACGAATACCATACAGCTGGCTCGGGGGGGTGGCGCGCGGCAACATTGACAAAATAGAAGAAAAAAGCATTCATGAGGAGGCAATGTTCTAACTTCTACACAAAACTTTTGTCCACAGAAAATGTTTCTTTTAACATTTTGGTAGTGCAGTTGTCAAATTCTTTTGCATGTTTTTACAGTTTCTCCATTGAAATCAAGTTCATATAAAACAATACGGCATGTACCAGACAGGAGAAAAGTGAAAACAAGAGCAACAGCATGTGCCTTGACAAACTCTTTTTTTGACAATCTATCTCTTCTGATTTCATTAGAGCAATGAAGTCAAATGAAAACGTTAAAAGAAAAAGAGTAACTGACAGAAAATGGGCATTTAGAGCTAAATTTTTGCCGCTTTTTTGAAACAATGGAGTCATGGGTGACCCACCTTAATTCGCCCCATGTGAGTGGCAATATTGCAATCCTTCTTCACCTTAACAGAGTTATATATATGGAAGACAAGTGGACATTTTATTCAATCCTTAACTAAATGTCATGATGAAGGAATAAATCAACTAAACCATTCCAAGTTTTCAACTAAAGGTTTCAATAAACTAATATGATCACCTGCTATTAAATATATGATCACATCAATTTTTGTATATATTTTTTTTGTTGAGTGATTTGGGATTCTTAAATTTTATCCAGTACCTTCCTTTTTAGGCCTTTTTAATGGTAAAGTGTTGATTTTTTGAAGCATCTTTAAAAAAAATTATAATTACTCGTACATATACTAATCTTTTCTAATAATCATTCATGTTTTCTATTAAAACGAGCTTATATATATTCAGTTCAATTTATGGTTATGATTGACTTAAGGAGAATATAATTCTCACCTTCCATACATTCAAAACTTTCCTTATTAGTCACCATTATAGAGAGCTCATAAATGGAGGCATTATTTTTTAATTAAATAATAAAAGAGGGCATATAATTAACTAATTTATTTCATGTGTTGAGTAAGTTATAAGATAACTAGAGAATTTTCAGCTAGTGGAAGGAGAAAGAAAAGAATAAATTTATAAAGGTCACTTTTCAATTAATTCTTTATTGTGAATGGAGCCATCAGTCATGCATCTCATGATCTCAACCACCCATCTAAAAATGATGGTTGTGTTATTGCCTTTTATACACTTTTTTTTTCTCTATAATTTGCAACCTGTGGGGTGTATACAGATAATAGAAAAGAAAAAGATTTTGATTTTTGTTCATTATCTTCTTCCTGGCTGCATGTCTTGCCCTTTCAAGATAAAGTGGCAGGGAGAGCTTCCTACAATTATAGTGGATAAGATTTGATATTCTTTTGTTTATCCTAAAAGAATGTTCAGGTTCATAGTGGATTAGATTTGATATTCTTTTGTTTATCGTTAGGGAATGTGTGCGCCAAATGTAGATATTAACCAAAAGTGAGTAAACTTGTGAAAATGCGATCGATACCAATTGCATTTTGATTTAACAAAGTGCCTAATATTATTTCAAAAAAAAAAAAAAAACATATTGCCCTTTGGCCATCCAAGTTCAAACTAATTGTGAAGAATATTTAAGAGAAAACGAGTCGCCTAGACAAACACTAACTCGATAACATGCTCTCGCCTTTTTTACTAAAGTTGTCATAAAATGCCGGATTCATCTCAATTGTATGTATGTAACAACTAACAACAAACAGAATAGCATGAAATTGTTACCTATATGTTACAAGTGCACAGAATTGTTAATTTTAACAATGTACAAAACTTATAGCAATTGCGTTAACATCAATTGCCTCAAGAAATTCTCATTTTTCTAAAGATGGATCTGTCGAGATATGCTACAAAACTAGCTAAAACCTGATAACAGGAAATTAAGCTTGAAACCACCTTCTAAGCTTTTTAGAACCTTGCTTTTCAGCACCAGATGTTTCAGATTTGGGCTGTGAGAATTTAGATCTGTACTGTTCGATTAGCATATCAAGTTTGTCTACCACATCTCGCCCTGCTGGATCTTTATTCCTTTTTGGCCTTTTTCTTTTCGAATTTGTCTCTCCCTCCTGCCGCTTTGCCTGTTCTTGTCGCGACCTCTCTTTTTGCTGCAAAACTGCTTCCACCTCCTTCAACTTTAATTTGCCGGTATCATTAACATTTGTTTCAACCTTATCTGAACTTCCAACAGAAGGCTTCAGGCCACCTTTGCGATCTTTGGCTTTACAATTTGATCCTTTCAACTTCTGATTGGAGCCTTCCAACATTTCTTTGGAAGAAGAGGGTTTTGTCTTTTCACCCGCTGGATTGTGCTTTGGCTTCTTATATGCTTGGCCTTCTCCAGTGGCAACTGTGTCTTCCATCTCAGTCTTTTTCAACTCTGAATTTTTCGTTGCCCTTTTCTTATCTCTAGATTTCCGTTTTCTGGATTTGATAGGGTGAGCATCAAATGATTGTGATTCAGCATTTTGCTGTGCATTGTTCAAATCATCACTAGCATTCTGCTTCTGGGCTTGTAACTTAGCTTTCCGCAGCTTCAATGTCTGCACATTATCAACAGCAAACTCCACTATTGGACGATGCTCGGGACCAAAAGTTTCTATAAATAACCAATGAAAATTTTGGATTAGAATAGAAAAGAAACAATGCACTTCAAAGTAACTTTTTTCCCAATATGTTATGGTTAAACCACCCTTCAATGCATGCAAGCTAGAAGCAAAAACAGGATAAATCTTGTGTTGAAATTAAAGCCAATCGTGCACATGAAAAATACCAATGAAGCGCATTACCAGGGTTATTATTAAGAACCCTCAGGGCCACAAGTGCATGCTGATGTTCTGTAAACTCAACAAAGGCAACCCCACGTGACTGATTCTTAACAACAAGCTTTCCCTTCTTCACAGTTTTCAAGAACTTAATCTGCATAAGTCATATCAGAGTTAAGAGAGTACTCTACATATGTGGAAAATTATAGAAAGAATTAAAAGAAAAAAACTTTTTATAATAACGGATTAACAACTTTATCTAACCTGTCGTATTACAGGTGTTTGCTTTGTAGCTCGTGAGGTAACTGCATCAATACAAAGTTGTTTCAATTCTTTTTCAGTCAAAGACTTTGGCAAATTATATATAACAAGTCTTGTCTTTGAAACATGGAAATTTGGAGATTGAAGCTTGGTCATCTTTTTTTCATGCAACCTGCAGGGCGTCCAAAAAGCTTTAGAATAATAGTAAAGTCAAATTTCAAAAGACAATCAAAAGGACCATAAAAAATTCCTTCCACTATTAAGTTGATTTCAAGAGTTAAAGCTAGGTCAAATTAAGGATTTTGCAACAAACTTTGCGCATTCTTTCATAAACAAAGAGGACTCTACAAGGGAGAAGAAAACTGTGACAACATTTTTCCATATTAAAAACAAAAATAAAAACATTCAGAAAACAACATCTAACTGACTTTATCCCTTGCATACTTGTTCTGTTTTGAGTAGCCATTTAAACCATTCCTGGCCAAACCAGAGACCCGTTAACTACTATGCAGTCAAAATAATAGCACACATTTGCATTGCAACACTATAGGCAGAACCAATTGATGCTAAGTATCCAACTAAGATAAAACCAATAAAAAATTCTTACATTTTGCGTCTTTCCATATCACTAGCTGAAACATCTTTAGCAGCAGGAGTTCCCTCAACTATAAGACCTTCCTATTAAGTCATAAAAACAAGAATGTCAAGGCTATACTACAAACACATTAAATCAATGGAAATTTAGTTATTTGTCAAGAAAAGCAACCTTTGCCAAGTAAAGGTTACGATGGTCATGCTCTTCAACTTTGGCTTTCTCCAATTCCTTATCATGTGCTGATTTCCGATCCAAAGCCTTCAACACTTTGAGTTGTCTACCTTTGAGAAAAATACCCAAACCAGATGCAGTGTTTGCTGCTGAAATTGCTGCAGTAGCTGCATCTATTGTTTTAAACTTGATAAAACCAGTTCCTCTCGGTCGCCTGCCAGGGGAGCAAAAAAATCACAAGTATTTACTAACTTAAAGGAGTAAGGGAACAAAACATTTTAAACTGGATTGAATCCTTACTTGGTAACTGGATGAAGGACTGGAAGAAAGGATTGCACTTGCCCAAATCCAGAAAACCTTTCTGTCACTTCTTTATTATCAATATCAAATGGAAGGTTGCTTATGAAAATTGTTCTTCGCAATTCATCTTCTCCATCCATCTGTTTAACATTTGTTTGTTTATTTTTGCTGGATTTTTCAGGTTTAGTCATATCTGATTCTACTGCAGATTCACTGTGTAAGTTATTTAGCACGTTAGTGGTTTCATCTACATTCAACTTGTCATCCCTCTTGGGCATAATGGCATCATCATGGAGAGAAAGAGAATCTTTAAAAGAGGATGTCACCAAGCTATTCAGAACTTTTCTTGCAATGTCTACTTCCTTATCAAAATCAACTGCTTTTGGTGTTCTTTCTGTCTCTGATATATTTGAATCATCTGAAGCAATATCACCATCACTATCACCATTCCCACCTTCATGCTCCATATCAATGCTACTACTATCACTTTCATCGTCTCTTTCATTCAGCTGCCCTGTAAAACAATAGAAATGAGATACATATCCCATTACAAACTTAAATGCAAAAATAAAAGAAGAAATTATCAAGAAAATGGCATGAAATATAAAAAGTCAAGTATAGAAGAGGAGTGACAAAATAAAAAAACATCAATTACCATGAAGGAAAAGCACCAACTTCAACATATATCAGGAACATCACTATATATTTGATATACAAAACTCAAAAATCAAAAATCCCTATTGTGTGTGTGATACACAAACATACATATATGTGACTTGAAAATGCAGAGAATTAATCACCATTCAGATAGTCAATAATAACAAACTATCAAAAAACCATTCATGGCAGAAGAAACTTATTGCATATGTGCAATTAATTTCCTAAAATAATTAAGGAAGAACATAGTTTAATACTTTTCAACAATTCTCTACTCTCATATGTTCATCTTCTCCCATTCTATAACCATAAGAAATATAACTTCTTTATTAGATAATTGATATGGATGATTGATCCATAAAGTTAATTCAGCTCAGGGCGATACGGACAAAGGCTCAGAGAAAACAAGATAATAAGCATCCTTGAGTAGACGAAATTCAGTTAGGACTCAAACCATCATCTGAAGCAACGGGAGCATTAGCACCACCACTGTAAAGTTTCTTAGGAACAGCCCAGTCAACAGCTATGGGTCTCTTACCAAACATTTGCCCATTGAACTTTCGAATGGCCTGAAAATGAAAAATAATGTAAAAACAGGTAACAAAAAACTCTAAAGCTTCATATCTTGGACTAAAGGACAACCCAGAAAGAGTACATTTTCTGCATCCTGTTTGCTTGTGAATTTGACAAAAGCAAAACCCTTAGCTAACCTGGAAAAAAAGGACAAAACCATTACATGAATGAAAAAATGCAAAATTTAATTGACTCTGTATCATGAGAAGATACCCAGTTTCAGAATTATGTGGAATAAATACATCCCAGACAAACCCTGCTGCTGAAAACATATCCTTTATCTCATTCAATTTAGCCTGCAACAATGTAAGGTAAACTACTTTAGAAGTCAAGGGCTTTCAAGTCTCAACCAGTAAAATCAAGTGTAGGGGTAATACTCTATTAGTATCAAACAACCTTGAAAGGAAGATTTCTGATAATTAGTTTCCACTTTTGAGTCTTGGAGCCCTGGACCACAAGTAAAAGAGAGAAATAATAAAATCATCTCAAGCATAAATAGTTAAAAGTATGAACTCAGAAAATGAACTTAAAGAATTACATTAGTAAATCATTAATATATAAATAAGTACCAGTTGAAGCATGACTGCTTCATCAGGGTTACTTTACCTCGCCACCCAGTTGGCGTGCCCACACAACGCCTCCATGTATCTCTTGCTGGTGCAGCATTGCCACAGCAACATGAGCTGATTTGACACTTGTGAAAAGCACAGCTGAAGCATCCATTTTGCATCCATCTTGTGCAAGACCTAGTAAATTTTGCATTTTATGGTTTGCTATTATCAACAACAATTAAAGTAATCCTCAAACAAAGACTTGGATTATCAGTCAATTTTCAATCCAGAAACCATGTCATATGTCTTAACAAAATATAACTATGAAGAATTTGGAAGCACCAAAATACTGCAACTTAATAGATTACTAGTGAATGAATATAATCAGGCAATGAAAGCATCCAAGTATGCATGGAAAGCCATTACAGCAATGGTGTATGCACATGCCAAAGACATATACAAAATGCATTAGATGCTTATATCAAGTACACATGTTACAACCAGCTTGCTTATATCACAAGCTATTTAAACTGATAATATGTCTATAAAGAACATATTGCACACCGACAATGTAGAAATTAGGAATTTTTTCAGTTCCCTATCAAACTATCCAAAGAGCTCTTTATATAACATTAGTCTATTACTGAGCTTTCATTTTCCAGGTTTCATAGGGGACAACTTTTTCACTTACCATGATGTTCCAGCTCGTCTCTTGGAAGAGGATAAGTTACAGCACAGACTGTGCCACTCTCCTTTGCACGTCGGTGAACATCTTCTGCCATCTCAGTATTACGAAGACCACCAAATATAACAGTCCTAGCAACCCTTCATAACATTGACAAGGGAACAGAAAAGTCAAGCCTTGATGCGTCAGAAAGTGATTATCATTATTGTCAAACAGTAATTGAAAGTGCATGAGAAAACAAGTGTCTCTAATATGATCTGAAAAAAGAACATAAAGCACTCTAAAGATTCATTTTATGAGTGAAAACTAATTCAAAATTGACTGCCACGAACTAGACAATGATGTTAAGGATCTATATTTAATTCCATTATTGGGAATTATAGACCAGAAAGAGTATTTTATCACAAAGATTGGCAAAAGAATTCAGTACCTCTGCTTTTCTGAACAATTCTCTTTATCAGTTAGATCAGCACAAAGTGTTGCTGCTTTTCTAGGTTGCACAGGTTTCTCTATATTTACAGTCAAAATATCAAATAAAAATCAGGAAATGAAACAAGTCACTAATGAGAATTAACAACAAATGACTAAAATTAGATAATATAAAAGCTTTTGCAACCTAATTTTGGCAGGTTTGAACCATGCTCGTCTACAATTGAGGTAACACCATCCTCGTCATTCTTTGTCTGTGTCTTTGTCGTGTCATCTGAGACAGCCACTAATTAGCATTTGTGTGAACATGTACATATAATTCCAGAACTATTTTGAAATATAAAAACCTTGGGTTGCCTTTGACCGTCGCTGTTCCAATGAAGCACGGTGCATAGCATGTTTAACTCCAATTTTCCGACCTCCAACAGAAGAAGCATTCTTCAACTCAATAGCACGGTTTGCATCTTCGATAACAGCACTGCAAAAAGAGATGAAAATACTAAACAAAAGGTAAAGGAAAAAGTTTATCCCCAAACAAAGCATGAAAATTGAGCCCAACCCTTCAAATTAATAAAGCTTGTAAAACAAAATATAAGAAAAAAAAAAGATAAAAATGAACCTCAATAACTTACAATTGAACGAAAGCAAAACCACGATGCTCAGTTGAGCCTATGAACAATATAAAGAACATATCAGTATTCTTACGAACCAATGATTAAAATCATTACGAAAAATTAAATTGCGTGCCTCAACCCTCAAAGCACTTAGTAAGTCACTTACCCTTCTTTGTAACCATAAAGCAACGCCTGATTGGACCGACATCGCTGAATGTTTCTTCAAGCTGGAAAAAAAAATTCAAACATTTAAATAAAAATTACTACTACTGATTTTCTATATATAAAAGAACTTAAGAATCATTCCTCAATCTAATTTTCTATAATGGAAAATACCTGAGAGTTTGTAAAAGAGTAGGGCAAGTTCGTGACGAAGACAGTGGAAGGTGAGTGTTCGGATTCGGGTCTCTTCTCCGATCTCTTGTTTTTCCCCATTGATGGTTTTGGATGCTGAGCCGGTGAATGAAATTTGGAACCTAAAATCCTAAAATCCTCCGCTCTTAGAACGTAGGAGCGTGTGGGGTTTATAATTTGATACGGGTCGGGAATGAAAATGGATTAGGTTTGTTGGTGTAGGGCTCCCTTATGGATTAAGGCCCAAAATACGCTTCGGTCCATGAATTTATGGGCCTAATTTTGATGCACCGCCACTCCCCTAAAATTTGATCCAACTATTTAAAATTTTTAAAATTATTAGCAATATAATTTAAAAAAAAAAAACTGGTATAATTGTTTTTTTTTTATCATTTTAGTGCACTCATTTGTCATTTCCTCTCTTCAAATCAATTATCAAATCTTATCTCACACCAGAAAAAAATTATTAGCTTTTGTTTTCTAAAGACGTATATTAAAAAGAAATTATCACATTCACGAAAAATAAAATTTTTAAATTTCACAAAAAAATTAATAGAATTATACGTATCTCTTAAGATATAATATAAAATAAAAATATAATAATTAAAAGATAAAACAATTGATAGAGTGTTAATTTCATTTGTAAAATTAAAAAATTTTTAATTAAGAGAAAATAGATATTTAAGGACTTAACTTATTAGAAATAAAATATTCAAGATTTAATTAATTGTAATAAAATATCAAAATTTTAATGATTAATGAATTTTTGTTTGAGAGTTTTTTTTACCCTTATGCCAATAATTTTGTATAGGCTAAAATACCAAAAAAGTTTTGAAACTATTTTATTTTTTAAAGTAAATCATTATACTTTTGTTGTATCTATATAAACCTATTTTTTATTTATATTCAAATAAATTTTTATGTCAAAGAAAAGATTTATTTGCAGTGAGAGCTTATTTAGGTTTAAATTAAAAGTTATGGACTTACTAAGATATAAACTAAAAATTAAGGGTTTATTAAAATACAAATTAAAGTTTAAATATTTATTTGTATGCAAATTAAACGTCAATTACTTATTTAAGTATAATAAAAATTATGAAAATTCATTTAAATAAAATAATAAAATTTAGAGGCGTTTTTTAATTTATCAGGCCAAATATTTTGAACTTTCCTTCCAGGTGAATAAGTCATTATCAATACCTACCGGCATTGAAAAGTCCAAGCCTCCACGGCTCTAAATCATCAAACAGCTGTACTACGAAAGGAAATGAAGTTCTATGAAAGAAAATAAGTAGGAGAAATCATGAGTGATATTAAACATAGAAGGGTCTGGACCAATGGAATTTGGATGCATATAGCAGAGAAAGGAGAAGAAGGACCTGTTGTACTCCTTATTCATGGTTTTCCTCAGCTGTGGTCCTCCTGGAAGTATCAGATGAATCATTTGGTTGACCATGGCTTTCATGTTGTTGCGCCAGATATGAGAGGCTATGGTGACTCGGACTGCCCCGAAAACCCAGCCTCTTTCACAGTTCTCCATCTTGTTGGAGATTTAATTGGCCTTCTTGATGAGCTTGGCATAAAACAGGTGCAAATTTCATTTTAATTTATGTTCTTTCTTTTTTTACCAGGAAAAAGATCCTGCTGTGTTCCATGAAGAAAGAAAAATGCGAATATTCCATTTTTTGCACTAACGCAACAAACAAAGCTATGTGGTCTCTCTGGACAGGCATTTGTGGTGGGACATGATTGGGGTGCACAAGTTGCATGGCACCTTTGCCTCTTCAGGCCAGATAGAGTTAAAGCCCTGGTAAATTTAAGCGTGCCTTACTTCCCACGCTCACCAAAAATCAAACCGATCAAGTTCATGACTGAAACATTTGGAGAAGGTTTCTACATTTCCCAGTTCCAGGTAAAACCAAAGCATATATGGAAAAGTTCTTTGCACCTGGATCTTTTTGAACCATAATAATCTGCCATAACAGACGTGGGTGTTTCTTTTATTATATATAGGAGCCAGGAAGAGCTGAAAAATCATTCTCAAAATACGACTCCTTGACGATACTTAAGAAGTTTTTGTTCATCAACGCCCCTGATCTTCTAGCTGCTCCTCCTGGTGTTGAAATTATAGATTTTCTTGAGACCCCACATTCCTTGCCTGATTGGATAACCCAGGAAGACCTTGAATTGCAGGCAATCAAATTCCAAAAATCTGGTTTTACTGGTGCCCTGAACTACTACCGTGCCATGGACATGTAAGATCATACAGAAAAACCTTTTTTTTTTCCTTTTTAGAGGCACAATTCAGTTTACATATTAAACTTAATTTCCTGGCCTGCACTATTTTCCAAATTTTCATTCCCTGGTATGAACTTAGGAACTGGGAGCTTCTTGGACCATGGCAAGGATCAAAAATTACTGTGCCTACAAAATTCATAGTTGGTAACAAGGATACAGGGTTTGAATCATTTGGAACAAAACACTATATTCAAGGAGAAGAATTTAGGAGCCTTGTCACTGACCTTGAAGTTGTTGTCATCGATGGACACCATTTTATCCAGCAAGAGAAAGCTGAACAAGTTACCGCTGCAATTCTATCCTTTTTTCAGCGAGAAAATCTCTTGTGACCAAGAATAATTCATAGTTTATTATAACTAGGGTTTCTTCATTACAAAATCTTCTACTCTTACTTGTTCAAACTACCATTTAGATAAAACATTTAATGGACTTCTTATATTTTTCCATTTTTCCATTTTTTTCCTTTTTCCTGCTATAAAATAGAACATTGCTCATAAAAGTGAAAGAAACAAATGGCTCTCTTCTCTGATAGCTCGCATTAAGGCTTACAGCAGCAGCTGGCGCTAGGCTAATGCCATCCTATAAGACTTTAATGAAACCCATAGTACTGAGCTGTTACGTTCATTGTGTGGTCCATGAAGAAACTGGGACAGGAATTTTCTTCTTTTAATTAATTTAGGCAATTTCGTGAAAAGAAAATTCTAAATAAAAGTAAAAAAACCAGTAAATGACGTAATTTTATGAGATAAGTAGGGTGAGAGAAAAGCCACATTTAAGGAAAATAAATGCAGAGAGGTAAAAACATAGTCCTAGCAATAGTAATAATGCTCGTATTAAATTTTGCAAAATCGACTGTCTTTGTAACTAACAAAGTTTGCACATATGAAAGTTAGGTTGCTAGGATGTAATAAATTCAGTCACAAAAATTCATTACAAAGATTTCACGTTAAATTTTGAGTTAGCATTTGATACATTTTTAAGTTTAATTTTTTTAATTTTACAAGCAAAATTAAAAGATTAATATATGTTTTATTTTTTAAAATATATCCTATAGATGTATTAGGATAAGGAAATTAGAAGAGAAACTATATTTTAATCAAGGTTTTCATAAATATCAAATTGAATTTACTTGTTTGAATAAAAATAATAGAGAATTTCAAATTTTAAGCAAAATCGTAAGAAAAATTTTTTATTTTACCAAAATAAATAATTTTATTTTAACATTTTAAAAAATCTTTTTACAAATGAAATCTCTCCCTAAAATTTTTTATTCAAACACAATCTTAAAGTGCTCAAATTTCTCCTGAAAATTTAACCTAAAGAGGTAGTTTTTTAAAATTTATCCAAATCCTTCATCTCCTCATGGTACTTAGCCTATTATAAAATATAAAATCAAAAAAGAAAATATTATTTTATTTAACTTTAATATATTTTTTATTTTTATATTATTAACAATATTTTATATTTATACAACTGATGCTCATATTGTATATTTTATTTATTCGTATATATAGAAATAAATATTATTTTTAATATCAATATTCTTCTATTATTATTATTTTTATTACATAAATTCCAATAAACTATTTTTATAAATATTTATTCAAACAAAATAATTACAAATATTAACAATTTAAAATGATAAATTTTATTGAAATTAGCATTTAAAGATTACAGGATTAAGAAAATTTAAGTTTATAATATCTTTTTCAGACAAATATGTAGCCGGCTAAAAATGATTTAAGGATAAATTAAGAATTAAAAAATATATATTTTAAAATTCATTCCTTCCAAATTTATTTAAAATTTCAAAATTTTCCATTACAACAAACTTTAAAAGATATGTTTTATCTTATTAATTTTGTAAAATTTAAAAACTATGATAAATAAAATTATATTTCTTAAATTTAATAGGAAGTTTAATCACGATAATTCATCCATTTTTTTAAGGAGATGAATTTTTAATATGATTTGATCACTAACGTTAATAATTTGTTTTTAATTTCTTTACACCGCCATTTTCTTTATAAAAAACCTTAGCGTTCTATTGCAGGCTCCAAACTTTGTTATTATTATTTATGCTAAACTTTTGTAGAGTAAAAACTCTTTAAAATCTTTGAGGTTAAAAAGTTAAGATCAAAATCCTAAATAATAAAACAATAAATAAGTAATTACTGCTTGACAGTAGGTAGGAGCTACAAACAAAAGCGGACTCAGTTTGCCTTTATTTAATTATATTTTTTTCTGTTTTTAAGTTTAAGTAACGCAAAACCTACGCCAAGTTAAAGCAGAACTGCCCAACTTTGAGGTTAAGGTTAAAACAAAAAAAAAAAAAAAAAAAAAAGAGGAAAAGGAGGGGCGGCCCATTTCATTTTTATTATTTCACTGACCAAACAAAATGCATGGCGGAACGACAAAAAAGCCTCCTAGACTTTGCGTCTCTGGTGGGGGCCACCCGCATTATTCTCTATTATCATCGCTGATATCATCCACTGATCGACCACTTGTGCACGTGTCAATTCCATGTTCTGCCTACTTGTCAAAGAAAGATAAACTTGAACTAGTTTTGGGACATATATCCTAATTGTTAATTGAGGATTACCGACTAATTAAGCTAATATAAGCGAGATTACAGTCGGCAATTTTGTTTTTAAAAATCACTATGATTTTGAATTAGTTGAATAATAACAAAATTGTATAATTGGTTTAGAATTAGATATTAAAAAAATTAAATTGTTAAGTGCAGTTGGATTTATATTTTAAAAATATTAAAATAATTTCTCTGTGAGAATTTGCTAGATGGTCCCTCTTGAATTTATTAATCAAGGTTTGGTGCAAAAAGCTTAAGTAACGATCAATGGACATTCAGTGGGATTTTAAAAAGCTTATTATTAGATAAGAATATGGTTTAATTGATTTATCGAGCACTCTTCTTTCCTGCTACCATAAAATAAATACAAAATTAAAAAATCTGAGAATCTTCAAAAGTCTTCGGTTTTCATTGACAAATTTTCATTTTATCATTTTTTTTAAAATTCTAAGATGTATGAATTTAAATTTAAATTAATTGATTTATGTAATTTTTATGAAATAATATTTAACAAAATTTATATTTAATTTTTAATATTTATAATCTTTTTATCTTCAAAGTATAGTATCTTTTGCAAAAAAAATTCAAATGCAAATTTCGTATTAATTAAGGAATAAGATCGTTGGCTTTTAATCGATTCTTATTTTGAAATGACAAAACATTAAAGTTAAATAAATTTAATCAAGATTTTGAAAAAGATTTATTTAGCACATATTCTTAAGTTTTATATTTTGATACTAAATAAATAATATGATTTTCAAAGCTTAAACAAACCTTTTTTTTTTTTTCATATTTCTCAAACCAAATTTACTTTTAAAGATTATTTATTTGAACTTAAATGAAAGTCCAATTGTTGTTTTTAAAGTGAACTTATTCATTTTGAACTTAATACAAATTTGACAATATTGGTTTCGAAAAATAGATTAACTTAAGAAAGCTATTTTATAATAACACAATTTTCCAACATTGAATTTGTTTTATTTTTTTGTATTAATTCATAATGTTTTAATATTTGAATTTTATATGGTTGGAAAGCTCTTTGAGTCTACTTTCTAATGAATTAAACAAAATCAAAATCCAAATTTTTTACAAAAAAGATTTTGAATTTTTACTAGACACTCTATAGTTATCAGAAAAACTGCACATAGGGTAACTTTAAAAATTGACTATAATTCATACACAGTGAATTAGGTGATGAACTTTATATGAATAGAAAGCCCTATAAGTATAGTTTCTAAATCTTTAAACAGTTTGTAATTTGGATTTGTATAACTCAAGTTATAATCAAATTAGTGAGTGGAGTACAAAATATGAAACTATCACCCAGCATGGATAAGATCGATCCCTTCTAGAAAAGATCGATTGGTTTTCAACCAGAATGCCCCAGGACTGAATTTTCAGAAAAGGAATCAATCCCCCCACATAAGGGATCGATTGGTTAGGCAATTTTCAAGTGAAAAATGGTTCAGAACATGAACCAATCAATCCCTTCATGGAAGGGATCGATCGGTTATTGCCTAGAATGCTCTAACGGCTACTTTTTCATGCTTTCAACGGGCATTTCTTCACTCCAAGCTTCCCCAACGGTTAGTTCATCAATTTTTCTATAAATGAGGCACTTCAACACACCAAGAAGACAAAGGAATCAAGAGAGCAATAGTCAATAAGCAATATTTTCATTTTATCAAATAATCAATAGTTTTTAGAGTTGAAAAGTCTATATCTTTGTATTTATTGTATCCAAACTATTTTTGTTGTTCATTCATCATTCTCTTGTTTATACCTTTGTGTACTTCAACTTAGCAAACACTCAACCTTTGTGAGGTTCTTAGAGTTTGCAAAACACTTCATTTTTCTGTTTTATGAGTTTGTAAGCTTAAGGGGGAGGATAAGCCTTAAGAGTATATTGTGTTGAGTTTGTAAAGCTTAGAGAAGCTTGGTTGTAATCTTCAACACTTATAGTAGATTGAACTCCTTGACAAGAGAGATTAAGGGAGATGACGTAGGTGCCTAAAGAATGACCGAACCTCTATAAATCGCGGTGTTATTTTTTCTATCTCTATATTTTATTTACTTTCAATTATTGTGTTTAATTGTTTAGCAAAATTTGTGCTTATTAAATATTATTTTTGAAAACTTCATTAAAACTAATTCACCCCCTATGGGTTTATTCCAAATCTTTGAGCTAACAAATATTATAATATATTATTTCGACAAAGTATTATTTAAGAAGTGACCAAAATTCTTTCTAGATTTAAAAATAATTTGTCAACTGTTGCTTATTTTACCTCACTTCTTTTTTTTCTGTTCCATAAAGTAAATGTTTTTTCTTCCATTATTATACATAAAACTCTTGGTTTAATGAATGATGGATTAATTTCAAAGAATTTATTATCTAGCTACCAGTAATCCTACTAGAGTTTAATTTACTTCTACCAAATACTTCATTGATTTATTGTCAAAATGGAATGACCACTTAATATTACTTAGTATAGCCTTTATCCTACAAAGTGATGTTAGGTTTAAATTTAAAAAATAAAATAAAATAAAATAAAATAAAAGAGTATAAAAACCTTATAAATTAGAATTAAAAAAATAATTCAAGTATTTTATTTTTTACCGCAATCAATCAATTTCTTTAATATTTATTTGCATTCAATTAAACTTTTATTTTGATGAAAAATTCAACATTGATAATTTTTTTGTCAATTAAAATAAAATTTTATATGACATCGATAAAATATATGAAAGTTTTAAATTTTGCCTAATTAATATATGTAAATTTTAAATAAAATAATTTTTTTCTTTTTGTTTTCTCTTCATCTTTTTGTTAAAGGTCCCTTTAATGGTCCAATAAAACTATATATCAAAGATTTATTAATTCAATTTTATCACGTGACTAAATTTCATCAAATTAAGGGTTTAATTTAGTTGAAATAAAATATTAAAAATTTGATTAACTGGAATAAAAATATTACAGAGTTCAAATGATTATCGAGTCATACTATCTTTAATTTTTTTAAAAATTAGTTTTTAATACAAATTGCTCTAAAAATATTTTTTAATCTTGTGCACAAATAATTTTATTTTTTTTAATTAACTATTTGAAAGGGAGTTAAGAAAGTGATATTTGTTTTACAAATGTAAGTCCAATCATACAAAATGTAGGCAGGGCCAATGTTTCCTAAACAAGGCATGGATGTTGGAAGTTGATGATCATGAACTTACAAGAAATGTGACTGAAATTGGCTTTATGTCACTTTGCATTACATAATGTGATATGTAAGTATAATTGAATGAACAATCTAACCACTCAACCAAGTTTAATGCATTGAAAAAAAAAAAAAAAAAAACTACTTAATATAATAACCTTAAAAAGTAACTTAAAAGCACTCATTAATAAAACCTTTATTATATTATAAAAGAGACTCATTTACACTATCATAAAATTTTACATTTTTTTTAGTCTTTCATTAAAACTATTATTTTAATCCAAATAAATCATAAGTTTAATTTTGGTCAAAAGATAATAAAAATATAACTTATGCTAATGTAAATTGATATCTACTAAAAAATAAAACCTTTATTATATACATGGTTAATGAAATTTTAAATTTGACTAATAGATAAAATATTATTATGTACTTTTTATTTATTATACTAATTTATTAATTATTTTTAAAATATGCTAATTAATTACATTCTTTGGAAGAAAAAAAAATAAATTTCATTGGTGATCTATAATCATTTTTAATTTATATAAGATTTTGTTTGGTATTATTTTCAATATCACTATGATAATTTAATTACCGATGTGATCTGATTACTAAGATGATATTATCACTCATGATTTAAAATTATTTTATTTGATTAATAATCATTAATTCTTATGAATTAAAGCTCACTGAGTTTGATAATACTAAAAATCAAATATTATTTTGATTGAAAATACTAAAAATCAAACAATAATAGTTATATAAGTTAATGATTTCTATATTGCTTAAAGATAGTAATTTAAAAAATATTAGTAGTATTTTATTTAATTCATAAGAAAATAATTAAATATATATTAATTAATTAAAATAAATTTTATAATATAAATTATGTAAAAAATATTTGAATTAGAATATAAAATTAAATTTTTAAACCATAACAAAATAAAAAATTATTGTATTATATATACAACATTAAAAAAATTAAGAGAAAGCACATGAATTATTTTTGAATTTATTACAATTAATATTATTTTAAATATATAAATATGTATAATATAAAATAAATAAAATTTTGAAAAAAAAATTTAATTTATATATTTTTTATTTTATATATCAGATGGAAATTTTTTTTTTTATCAATTCAAATGAAAATAAAATCACTTTAAAAAATGATGATTTTATCGCTTTTTGTGATTTAAAATCATCACCACACAAAATGATCAAATATTTATCAAAACATAATGAAATAATTACGATTCATAAATTATTAGAATTTTTAAGTGATTATTTCATATTTATCACTTTTTAAGAGTTTGATTAATGATGCTAATAGATATCGGATGAGAATAGTTAAAATATTAATTAAAATAATTATATATTTAATGTTTATTACTTTGATCAGATTATACGAAACAAATTAATTACAATTTTTTTAAATATCACTTAATGTGATTTTGTTCAAGCGTATACACTCTTTTTGTTTAATCAAATACAAAACAAAACAAAAACAACAATGATAGTTGGCAGGTTTGACCGTTTTGTGTCAGATAAAACAACGAAAAATAAAATAAAATAAAAACACTGAATCATACGTATTGAAAGTGGAATCCTGCTTCCTCCAACCAATCACATCTGTCCACTTATTTGACGTTAGATTTTTTCCTTTGCTCTTTTCGCCAATCCCAACGACATCTCTTTTCTCTCTCTCTCTCCCTCCCTGCGCCCAAACGTCAAAGCTATTCTTCTCTTGTGGGCAGCTTTTTTTGGCCTTTTGTCAGTTTAGTCCTATGATTTTCCTTTTATTACTAAAATGCCCCGCTCACATTCAGCTACTAGTAAGGTTTGGTTTACGTTTGATCTTTGTTTTTAAGCCACAATTATTGTCTGTTGGTTTGGTTTGTCTTCTAAGCTAAACAATGAGTTTAATTAGGCTTTTTGGAGTGATGAGAGAGAAAAACGTGGGAGTTGGGACACGGTATCCCAATTATTTATAAAATAAATAATTTATTAAAAACCAAAAATCTTAATGAATGATTGTTGCAACGATTAATTTAATGAATTTTATTAAGGTTAAAATATAAAAAAATTCATGATTTTTATCATTTTATTTAAATAAATTTTTATTTTTTTATTTTTTAATTTGTATCAAAATAAGTTATTATTTTAAATAAAAGATTAATTTATATTAAATACTTATTTAGATAAAAATTAAATATTAAAGGTTTTTTATATAAATTAAAGTTCATAGGTTTTTTTGGATATAAAATAAAAAAGAAAAACTTATTTTGATATAATAAAATTATAAAAATTAATTTTAAAAAATTGGCAAAGTTCGATATTTTTTTTATTATTTTAGCCTTTCATTAACTAATGTCTTAATAAAATTTAAAGGATTTTATTGATTAATTAAAAATAAAAAAAGGCATTAATTGCATATCTATTTTTATATGTTATTTTAATCATTATCATTGAGTATCGGTTCACATTTCCTATACAAATATAGTATATTTTTAGTCATTAATTTGTAGTATTCAAGTAATTAAATTTTAATAAACTTTAATAAATTTTTTATTAATAATTAGAAAAAATCCAAGCTTATTTAAATCATTCAAGTCATTGAATCTTTACTCACATGAGTTTACTTCATGAAATGATACTTCAATTAAGTTTGAGCCCTCTTCTCCTATGAACTTTGAATGCCTATAAAGTATACAACTCAAACTTTATAGCAATATAAATTGCATAAAATAGTGAAATGGACCAACTTTCTATTAATCTTTGTTTCTTAACTATATGATGGAGGCAATCTAAATTAGTTTATTTTCCTTAAGTCAGCCAATAAAAAGGAAAAAAAAAAAAAAACAATAGCAATTGGAACTGCATGGGGTCCATAATACCTATATTATAATTGCCTTACCTTACAAATTATGTTACCCATTATCAATCTTTCAAAATTTGCCTCATTTTATACATTTATACTATTTTTTGTTTCCAATTACAAAATAATTGGGTCTATTTTCAAAACTATATACCATAAAAAAAGATTAGAAATACAGAATGTAATTTAATTAATTCATACAAATATTTTTAAAATTTAATATTTACAATTTCTTTATTTGTTCTCATGTTGTGATTTTTTTTAAATAATCATAAAATTAAAAAATAAAGACAAGTGATTATTTTTTTTTGGTGGTCAGCGAATTGAAAACTATGAGAAATTTTTGGTGGATTTTTCGTGAAAAACCCAACATATGTCTCCCTTTATTTTTGTCATAGTAGGTATAGAAATGTAAGGATTCCTAGAGTAGAGATAATTAACATAAAATGTTTGGTATATGAAGTTTAGCTTATTTATAACTGAATTTAAGCCTACATTTTAATTTCTACTATTTTGATTTGACAAATCTAATCACCCTAAATTGTACGGCTAACCTATCCTTGGTTCCTTTAAATCAAGTTAGACAAAACCACCACAACTAATGATAAAATCATCACATTTTAATCATATTTAATTTTTTTAATAAAAAATTATTGGTTTTAAATTTCAAACTTATGGAAAAATTTGGAAATTTTTTTATGTCTTTTGACTTCTATCAACTTATTTAAGAAGTTTCACATGTTTATTTAAAAAGTTATTTGAATTTAATAAAAAAAATAAAATATTGTGGCCAATATTTATATTTATTATTATCCCATTTTTTTTTGCATTCATGTAAAAAAAAAAAAAAACTTGAATGTTACCTTTTTTAAAGGGCACACACCACTTTTTCGAATCTTTAGTTCTCATCCATTCAATTTCACCTAATGCATTTTTTCACGGGAAATCATTTTTTTAAAAAAGGCAAGTCAAATAGATTAGGAAAAAAATTTACATATTGATTATCTGGATTTTTTAAAATGAAATCTCATATATCAATAAAAATTATAATTATAATAAAAAAATTTTCTAGATTAGAATAAATTAAAATTTGAGGTTAAATATTTAATAGGTTTTTCTTTGGTCTGAAAATTTTTTAATTAGGTGGAGATAATTAAAAGAAGCAAAAATAAATTGAAGCGAAAAAATTTAATATCCTTATCAACGAGGAAAGAAGTTAAATATTATAACACAACTAACCTAATTTACATATTTGAGAGGATTAAAACTTATGGTGCCAATGATGCAATAATAAAAAATAAAGGGGATAAAAGTATAAATAAAGAAAAGTAGAGAACCATGGAGTCTAAACTAAACATTAAATTAGAAGAAAAGGACAACTGCAGTGATAAGGGCACCTACTGGTGCGCCTTTCCCATTTAATAAATAAATAAATAAATAAATAAATAAATAAATAAATAAATAAATAAAAAGAGTATAGAAAAACTAGTAGTAGAGTAAATAATAATAATAAAAAAAAACAGAATACAATAGAATATGGGGTTATATGGTGGATATTGCAGCAAAAGAAAAACCAGAGCTTCAATGCTGAAGGATGAGAGAGACAACAAAGGGGATTGAGAGAGAGAGAGAGAGAGATAGAGAGAGATGGTGATGAAAGAGGAGGTTTAAGGGAGGGTTTTAGGTCCACCAACTGGTAGTTAGAGATAGAACTCCTTAACCAAACATATGCTCAACAACACCCGAAGAAGAAGAAGAGGAAGAATTTGAAACAAGAAGCAAAAAAAGAGACAAGGGGGTCAAGTAGTACCACCTACTACAACTGGGTTTCAAAGCAAATAACCTCAAAAAGCAAAAAGTTCTTTTATTTCTTCTTTTATCTCCAAAAAGAGGTAAATAGTTAGAAGAGAGAAAGCTGTCATCTTTGGAAGGGAAAGAGGGGGAGAGAGAGTTATTGGATTCAAGTTTGTGTGTGAATCTCTCACGTGGCTTTTGATGCAAATGATGGATAAAGAATATATGATTAGTAAAAAAGGAGGAAAAAAAGTGATATAGTTCATTCATTGTCTTTTTCTTCTTTCCCTCTCTCTCTCTCTCTCTCTCTCTCTCTTTGAGCAAAAAAAAAATGAAGTTTTTTTGAAGTTTGGGTTTATTTTGCTTTTATATTTTTTTGTTTGGTATGTGAAAAAATTTCGATGAAAAGTGAAGTATTGGGTTGTTGTTGTTGTTCTGGGTTCTTGGGATCACTAAGTGTTTGGTTTCTTAAGGATTTTGTTACCATCAGCGGATCGGGTAGTGTCTTTGAGAATTCTTGTTCCCCACAACTCCCACAACTGTTACTGGTTTTCAGGTATTTTTTATTCATATGTATATAATTTTTGACTTTATCTTTCATTTTCTTAACCCAAAGAGATGAAGATGTTGTCTTTTAAATTCTTTTTTTGTTCTTTTTTTTCCCCAAGAATCTCTCTCCACTATCTTTCTCTTTTCTCTTTTATGCCTGGACAAGATGATCATCATAAGAAAGTTATTTATTGGGATTTACAGATTCTGGGTTTGTCTTGTTTCTTGGGTCTTTTTTCTTTTTTTTTTTTTGTTTTTCATTCTTTTTTCCTTGTTAGATGGTTGATAAATAATTGATGGCTCTCAGACTTCTTCTTTTTGATCATGTTTCCTGTGGTTTTAGTTTTTGTTTGAACATTCATGGTATTTTTTAAAGTGATTGTAGATTTCGTAGTTTTTGGTTATCTATAAAATTTTCTATCTCAGAAAATATGATGAGCTCATGCATAGAGAATATACTCTATATCTGATTCTTCTGTAATTTTCTGTTTAAAGTTTTCAGTGTTGTTTCCTGCAGTGCAGACTATTTAAGTTTTAAAGTCCTTAGTTCACTTCTAAAGCTTCTATTTGTAATAGAAAGTTAGAAACTGATAATTATAGATTGTCAAGCAGCTTAGCCTCTGCCGTTTACAAACTCGGATATCAATCATATGGTTATATGAAATATTCTATTCTGTTGTATATGTTCTGAGATTATGTATTTGGGTGAGAACATGGTGTGCATTATTGCTTATAAGATATTTCTACTTCAGTTTTGAATTCTATATAACTCTATTTACTAATGTTCAAAATTGTTTATAATGGAACTCATGTGAATTGTCTACTTTCAGTTCGAAGCGTGACTATGTAATCTGACTTGAACGGGCGGACAGGAAAGTTTAAAGATTGAGAGGAATATGGCTACATATTACACTGGATCCAATAATCAAAGGGATACTGCTCCAATGATCTATTTAAGAGAATCGATGCCTGGTTCATATCCAGAGGCACCAGTTCTTCCTGGTAATACAATGATGTATATGAATTCTGTGTCATACACAGATGCATTTGCTGGGAATTCTCAGCAGCAAAATAACAGCATTGAGATTCAAGATGTGGAAGCTTCAGATTCAACTTCACAGCAGCAAGAAATCTTGTCAAATGTTGGTGGCTCACGAGTTGGGCAACATGATTTTGGTGCTTGGAGGGATGGTAGAAATGAAATTCTAGTTATGCATCCAATGGTTGGTACTACCAGCATCCTTCACGGTGGTCAAAACCTGCAAGGTCAAGGATTATCCCTAAGCCTTGGAACTCAAATTCCCTCTGGAATTCAAATACCTTCTATCCCCTATCGAAATCCCAATTCAGGTTTTGCTTCATTCTTGAGTCCTAATCCATCACTTACTGGGGAGGGTGGCAGCAGGAATAGCTCTTCTAGAGATGAACAGTTGAGAAATGCTGAATATTTGCCACCTGGTTTTTCTGGAGGTAACCAAGATTCAAATAAAGGGGATTTATCTGCATATGGAATGCCGAGTGTTGCAAGAACTATTCCTAATTCCAAATATCTCAAGGCAGCTCAGCAACTGCTTGATGAAGTTGTTAATGTTCGAAAGGCTTTAAAGCAGGCTGATGGAGAGAAAAACCAAAGCTCACAAGACAACCGGATGAAGAGTTTCAAGGAAGATGATGGGGGATCAAAGAATGTACCTTCAAACCAGCAAGAATCCTCCAATAACTCTCCAAACGAGCTTTCACACGCTGAAAAACAAGAACTACAAAGCAAGTTAACAAAGCTGTTGTCCATGTTGGATGAGGTAAGAGTCAGATCACTTGATTGTAGTTTTTTCTCATCTCTTGCCAAGGGAAACACATTCTCTTGCGCATGTCTTTTACACTGCAAAATGAATTTTATTTGATGTAATGTCTGGCTGTTTCCTATTGGTGTCACTTTATTTATTAATTTGTGACAGAATTTATAAAACTACAATTCTCTAAAGTTGAGATCAGAAAAAGTTTTCAATTCAATTAATTGAGGAGTGCACAAACTCTACCTCCCGTCCCCTCTCTTCATGTTTATGTGCACGCACACACATGTGCATGAGTTTAGGTGCTTTCTGATCTCCATCTTATGTAAGCTATAAATGTCCAGCATCTAAAAGGAAACTTGGTTTCTTCTCTCTAGGAGAGATGAGCGTAAAATTTTTCATCAAACTTAGTAAGGTTCAAGGGAGAAAAATCCCATGTTTGTTTTCCTTTTTTATTCCCTGGGTTACAAGGCGTGAGATTTGTCTTGACCCCAAGGATATTAATAAACTGAGAATTGCAACTTATATTTGGATGGTTAATTGGTTATAGTTGCTGAAGGACATCCTGACTTGTTACCTAATGTCCACTTCAGCTTCCTACATTTTATGGTAGCTTTTCAGAGAAACTCTTGCAGCCTGAGGCCTAGGAGCTATTGGATCCTTTTCATCCTGGTTTCACAAAGAAGCATTGATAAGCTGAACTTTGTTCTTTTCTGTTGTTTGATTGATTGGTGCAACTGAAATGACATTGATATCTATATTCTTTGCCATAAAAATTTCTTTTATGAATGTTGTTATGTCAGTTGGTACATGTGATTAAATCACTAGCATCTCATGTGGCATCATTGTTCTCGTTGTTAATGTATGTACATAAATCTCTCCATTATTATGTAAGCAAATTCATGTATAAAGATAAAGTCGTCTTGAAAGGTCAATGCTGTTAGGCCTATTCTCTTGTTTATATCTTTATTGCTTTTCTTTCTGATTGTGTCTAATGCTGATGGATGTTGCTGCAGGTTGATAGAAGGTATAAACAGTATTATTATCAGATGCAGATTGTAGTGTCATCATTTGATGTTATAGCAGGGTGTGGAGCTGCTAAGCCTTACACAGCACTTGCGCTGCAGACTATATCCCGCCATTTTCGATGCTTGCGTGATGCAATTAATGGTCAAATTCGGGCAACCCGTAAAAGTCTTGGGGAGCAGGATAGTTCAGAAAACGGTAAAGGAGTAGGAATTACTCGTCTGCGTTATGTGGATCAGCAGCTCCGGCAACAGAGAGCTCTTCAGCAGCTTGGTATGATGCAACAACATGCATGGAGGCCTCAGAGGGGCCTGCCTGAAAGTTCTGTTTCAATACTTCGTGCTTGGCTGTTTGAGCATTTTCTTCATCCGTAAGTTTGACATAATACTCCCTCCTTACTGATTTCTCAAATATTTTTCTTTCAAAAAGATCTCTATGCCTAAGTTGTGCTTATTGTTATTTTTCTTGTGCTCCAGCTACCCAAAGGATTCTGATAAGATCATGCTAGCAAGACAAGCAGGTTTGACAAGAAGTCAGGTAATCACAAAGTAATGATCTTACTAACATAGGATGGAACAGATGTGATTAACAGTGCTTTCTAATTTTGGATTATAGCAAATTGTTAGGTGTAAGGAGTGTTCACTTGAAACTTGGCTGGGAAAGTGTTATAAAGGTTAAAATCAGTGGTGGAAGCAGTGGCTTAAAATGCTGGATATATGGTACAAGTAGTTTTTAACGAGTAGGGCTAAAGCAACCTCTTTTGCAAAACATGGGCCCCAATTCTTCCAAATTGAGGAAGTCGATAGATTTTATTAAACCTATTCTGCCCAGCTGTATAGCCGTGAGAAATTCAGTAGCCTTTTAATCCTTAGCACATGCTCTACTTGCAAGTTACTAATGGCTAGAATATAATAAATTAATGTTGTGTACCTTGTACTGCTTGAGTTTTTAACATTGGTCAGTGTGTGACAGCATCTCTTTATACAATATCCTCAAATGGTGGTATCATTTCTATATGTTTCATTATTGTTGCCTTAAAGCACATTTGCATCTACTCAGGTTTCCAATTGGTTTATAAATGCACGGGTGCGTCTCTGGAAGCCTATGGTTGAAGAGATGTACAAGGAAGAATTTGTGGATGCAGGAATGGACTCAAATTCTTCTTCTGAAAATGCAGTCAAAGCAACAAAAGGTGATTCAAGGACCTCTGAGGACAGAGGTGAAGATGTGCAACAAAGTGGGAGTTCATCAGCCACAGAGAGATGTAGCACTGGACAGTTGATAGATTCCAAATCCGACCATGTTCCTGATGTAGATATGGCAGGATCAACTACTGGAGCTGGTTTCCTAAATGTCACACGTGGAGAAGCTGAAACTGAGTATGCATTACTGAAGCTAAGGGAGGAGCGGCGTCCCAATTTGGATGATTCTAACCGCTTCCCTGATGCAATTCGTCATTCTGATGGTGGTGGTGATCAGTTTATGGCAGCTGCTGCTTACCACATGTCAGAATTGGGGAGGTTTGGAAGGGGAACTGGTGTCTCTCTCACTTTAGGATTGCAGCATTGTGAGGGTGGTAGTGTACCTATGTCAGGTGGAGGCCATCAAAATTTTGTTGCAATGAGAGGAGACGACACATACAATCCTGCAGCATCTTCTGTGGGAACCGAAACAGCAGATTTTGAATGCATAAATCCTGGTAACCGGCAGCACAGGTTCAGTTCCCCTCATTTGTTACATGATTTTGTAGCATGAAATGTGCTTTACTGAAGATTTAAATTGGTTAATGTTCATATTCTTCTCTTATGGAGAGAAGAAACAGGAGAGCGAGAGCCAGGTTCTCAACTCCTCTGAACGTTCACCTTGGTTGCCTAGGTATTGGAAATATTAGACCTCTGAATATGAAAAGTATAAAACACAGTTGTAATATATCAAGAAATTGATTGGAGGGTTAGCATATTTGTAAAGATAATAATTTTTGTTCATTATGTGAAGGAAAAATGTACAATTAATTGCAGCTTCAGTATTGAAGAAAAAAACACTCATGATTTGAAATAAAAGTAGGAATTGGCTTGTTCTATCCAGGTGACACATTAACATTTTACAGGTGCAAATTCACTCAACTATGACTGATGCAACTTCTGCTCCTTAACTCTGTAATTTTTACTATTTTCCCAACTTTCTAATGACAAGAACTGAATCCGAATGGCTATCCTGTTTCTCTAATTTTTTCTACCTTTTTGAGTGTTATAATTTGAAAAAAAAGGAAGAATCAAACTTTCCGCATGTTCAGAAACTTCATATGGATATTGGATGCCTCGGTATTAAAGAAAGTGACAATTCTTAGGGCCTCGTTTATGGCTGCCTCTTCTTTCACTGGTGACTGAACTGACTAAGTCAGTAGCTATTTTTGTGACGGTTCGTTGGCATTATGATGTTACAACCAATTTCATTCAAGTTCCAATTTCCTCTTCTGCAAGATAGGGCCCTTACAATGGGCATGCTGATTGAGGATTGGCCAAAAAAAAAAAAAAACTCAGGATACTTGGTCAACATTTTTACAAGGTTCAAACTCCAGCATGTTCTCTCAGCTTTCTAGAAAGCTTCAGGTTCCTGCTTTCAAAGTGTAATCTTCCAATCGGCCATTCTTGATGATGTTGATCATCCAAGTCTCCAGCCGTGTACCACTAACCTGTCACTGCTTTTAAAATTGACTTAAGAGTTCAGTAAGTGCTCGAAGAAGGGCTATTAACAACTCAAAAAACTTGAACACTTATCTGCCGAACACAATTTGGAGGCCCGCAGGGTGAGGCTTCTTGTCCATCAAAGATCAACAAGAATGAAGATCATATTGTATTATTTTGGTCTTGATTTTTGCTAATAAACAAACCTTGTGATCATATAGATCACAGTTGCACAAAACTATATAGCTACTTCCGAATTTTTACATCCAAAATATTAAGTGAAAGATCCAAATATCACAAAATATCAAATATAAACTGAAAGAAAATATTTATTTACAGTTGATTGTAATATTGTAATCTATATATTTATATTTGCATATCTAGAATTAAGTATTTGTATCACTATAATTAAAGACATAAAATTATGATAGATAATCCCTTAATTATATGATCGATTTTAGGAAGATTTAATTTTCTAATTTACTCATTAGTTAGTTGTATATAAACTTAAGGTGCTTATATAATTTTGAATGAGTAGTTTTTCAATATACATTCAGTTTTACTCTTAGTTTTTTTATGCAGTTTTATTTCTTAGTTTTTTCTCCATAGTATCAGAGTCAAGATTTTCTTCTGTTGCCCTTTTATAATTTGTCATGTGAAAGGTTTCTTCCATCTTTGCTCTTTTTCGGTTAGTAATAAAAGAAGTTTTACTTTTTTACTTGATTTGTAGTGACATATGGGGTACTTTTACAATTCATAATATTTTTGGTGCAAGGTGATTTATTTCTTTCATAGATGATTGTATCAGAGTCTTTTAGATATTTTTACTTAAATTCAAATTAGATGTAAATAATGTGTTTTAAAACTTTAAAAATATGATCCAAAACCAATTTGGAGCGAAAATTAAGAGATTTAAGTCTAATAATGCAAGGACTATTGCAGCCAGAGTTTATCTACCTATTTTTAAAAGGAGAGATTTATCTATGAGTTATATTGTGTTAATATTCTGCAATAGAACGGAGTGGTTGAGAGAAAAAATAACAATTTACTAGCCACAACTTGAGTTTTACTTTTCAAGCAAACGTATCCAAATCTTACTGGAAGAAGTTGTTCTCTAGGGTTGGCAGCTCAACCCGCAACCGACGGGTTCTGATTCGACCCGACCCTACCTCGGGTCGATTTTTTTTTTTGAAAATTGGATTTCAGGTCGGGTCGAGTATTATTAAAGAAAAGTCGGATTCGAGTTTTAGACAAACCTGACCTGGCCCGATATTATATAAAAAATTTATTTTTTTATTTTTAATATATATTTATATATTTATATATTTATATTTAAAAAATAATATTTTATATTAAAAAATATTTTATTAATTTTCGATCGATCGGGTATTGTTTATATAAAATCGGATCGGGTATAAAAAAAATTTTGGGTCAGGTTCGAAGTGAGCAAAAATCTGTCCCGACTTGATCCGTTGTCAACCCTACTGTTCTCACTGTCATATACATTATAAATCGATTACCTTCAAAAGTTTTGAGATTTAAAACTCATATGAAACTATTCTCACAATTTTATTCAAACTTTAATACCACAAATAACCTCACATTTAAGATATTTGGTTGTATATCATTTGTTCATATTCACAGTCATAATATGAGAAAGTTGGAACTTAGAGCAATTAAATACATTTTTGTGGGATATTCATCAACTTAAAAAAGGTATTAGTATTATCATTCTCCTACCAAAAAATTTTATGTATCTGTAAATGTTACTTTTGAAGAAAGTAAATCATTTTTTACTCAACCTTATCTTCAAATGAAGACTTTATTCATGGAAGATAAGGATAAAGTCTTCTTTTTGCTTGACTTGTCATTCTCTTCAACATTTTCACCTATTAATTTTTTTAAGTTTAAACTTGTTTCTTCTAAGTCCAAGTTAAACATTGAATTAAACACAGAAGATGTGACAAAAGATAATATTAATCTTGATTCTATGAAGGAATTACATGTATACTTAAGAAAAAAAGTTTCAAATCCTGAACTAGTGCAAGTTCAAGAACTTAATCCTAACTTTAGAAATGAGGTAACTATAACCTTTGACTCTATTTATTAAAATGAGCATAAATCTCGTAAAACTATAATTAGAGATTATGTTTTACCTATTGCCATTAGGAAAGGAACCAATGAATGTACTAAGTGTCCACTATACTCAATCTTTAATTTTGTGTCATTTGAAAAATTCTCACCATCTCACAAAATTTTTTTTATAAACATAAACACTATTTCTATTTCAACTACATTATCCGAGGCATTATCCAGTAAGAAATGAAGGCAAGCCATGAAAATAAAAATGAAAGTCTTAGAGAAAAATAAGACATGAGAACTGATGGAGTTACCTAAAAGAAAAAAATTCAATTAAGTGTAAATGGGTTTTCATTGCAAAATACAAGGCAGATGGTACTGTTGAAATGTATAAAGTCAGGTTGGTGGGTAAATGCTACACTCAAACTTATGGAGTGGATTATTAGGAAACTTTTGCATCGGTTGCCAAGATAAATATAGTTAAGATTTTGTTATCATTGGCTGTATATTACAATTGGTAGCTTCAACAATTTGATGTAAATAATGCTTTTCTATATGGTGATTTGAAAGAAAAAATATATATGAAGGTTCCATTAGGATTTGGAGATCATCTAAAAGCAAATAAAGTATGTAAACTTAAAAAGGCTTTATATGGCATTAAACAATCTTTTAGGGCTTGTTTTGAGAGATTTGTCAAATTGATGCTAGCAATGAGATATAAGCAGAGTCAAAGAGATAACACATTATTTATCAAGCACTCTGATTCAGGAAGAGTCACAACTCTATTAGTGTATGTTGATGATATAATTATAACTGGAGATGATGAAAAAGAGAGAGAATCTCTAAAATAGTATTTCGCTAGAGAATTCAAGATAAAAGAGCTAAAAAGATTGAAGTACTTCCTAGGAATTGAAGTAGCTCACTCATGACATGATTTTTTCATCTCACAACAGAAATATGTGATGAATCTTTTAAAAGAAACTGAAAAGCTCGCATGTAAACTTGTAAATACCCCTATAGATCCTAATTATAAATTTGAAAACGCAAATGAAAATACTATTGTAGATAGAGAGATGTACCAAAGATTAGTTGAAAAAGTCATTTATCTCTCACATACTAGACTTGATATAGTATATGCTGTGAGTATGATAAGTCAATTTATGTATAATCCTAAAGAAATGCACCTGTTGGCTATCTACCTTGTATTGTATTATTTGAAGGGTAAACCTGGAAGAGGTATTTTGTTCAAAAAAAATTTGGATTGGTTTTAGAGGCATATATAGATACGAATTATGTAAGTTCAGTAACTGATAGAAGATCCACCTCAGGTTACTACATTTTTCTTGGTGGTAATCTTGTGACTTGAAGGAGTAAAAAACAGAATGTGATGGCAAGATCGAATACTAAAGCATAGTTCAGAGCAATGATTCAAGGAATTTATGAATTACTATGGTTAAAAATTATCTTAAAAGATTTAAAAATTAAATGGGATGGACTAATGAGACTCTTGTGATAACAAGTCTACAATAAGCACTGCACATAATCTTGTGCAATATAACAAAACAAAACACATTCAAGTAAACCAACATTTCATAAAGAAAAAATTACACAGTGAGTTGATTTGGACACCATATTTATCAACCAAGGGTCAACAAACTAGACAGTAGGTTGATTTGTACACTATATGTATTAATCAAAGGTTAACTTACAGATGTGTTAACTAAAGGTCTCAGTAGTGCAACATTTCAATAAATTATTTTCAAGCTGAGAATGAAAAACACCTATTTACCAACTTGAGAGAGAGTGTAAGAAAAATTTATTTACAACTGATTGTAATCTTGTAATTTGTATATTTATATTTGTATATCTAAAATTAAATATTTGTATTCTTAAAATTAAGGATAAAAAATTATGATAAACAATCTTTCAATTATAAGATCAATTTTAAAAAAAATTAATTTTTTAATTTACCCACTAATTAATTGTATATAAATATAAAATGTTTGTATAATTTTGAATGAGCAATTTTTCAATATATATTCAATTTTACTCTTAATTTTTCACACAATTTTATTTTTTAATTTTTTCCACGTAAACTATTTCATCATTGATACTTTCCCTTTCAAGCCTCTGCTACCAATGAAAAAAAGATTCAAGGAGTTACCTACATCTAAACTGATACCTCAGGGGCTACATTGTCAGGATTCACATGAAAATTGTAGAATAGAACAAATTTCAGTATAACTTTGCACACTACATAGCTTAATGAATTTGAAAGAGAAATGAAAAACATTAACATTTTGTATAGAACCTTTATATCTTCCTGAAGCACTGGACTTTCTAAGAACAGATCATCACACTTGTCCAAATCAACTGTGTTCACTCCAAAGTCTTGAAATTGACAGCTATCACTCCACTCAAACCACATCTTTGAAACGAGCTCCTTTCTGAAGCAGGTAAGGTAGTTCTCCTTCTCAGGTGAATCAGCAGCAACCAATCTATAGGTATATACTTTTCTCTTTTGCCCTGGTCGAAATGCTCGTCCTATTGCCTTCCAGGTCACTGATGGATTAACGTGAACATCCAATATCAGGATGCGTGATGCTCCCACCAAAGAGATTCCTTCCCCACCTGCCTTGATAGAACCCAAGAAGACTTTAGCATCTGGAGAACTGTTAAACCGTTGCATGGACCACTCTCTCTGCTCAGAAGTTGAATCACCTCTTATAAAAAATATTTCTTTTCCTGGATTCCAACCTTTGCTCTTCGTTGATGCTCTTTCCAAAAGTTTCAAGGGCAAGATAAACTGACTGAAAACCAGGAGCTTTTCACCAGTGGATTCACATAAACCAAGTATATTAAGAAAGAACTTCATTTTCACTCCATGTCTCACGTCAACTTTTTCTAACATCTGATCTATCCTCTCATTAATTACAGATGAATTTCTATCTCCAACTGCTGGATTCTGCTCTGAAAAGTATTTCAACTGAGGGTGCACATACAAAGCACTCCCATCTACGATTTGTGAAAACTTACACGACTTCTTCAACTTTTGAACTTCTTTTTGTTTTGCACTCAAGTTTAGCACAACAGTGAAATCAATAAGACCAGGTAACTCATCAAGACAATCTCCCTTGTAATAATGTAGCACATTGCTGGTCATCTCACGGAGATCTCGAATGACAGCCACTTTCCTTTCGAAATTTTCATCCTTCTGTAATGTATACTCTACCAAGTCAAAAAATGCTAAATAATTTCCAGCTTTTAAGTGCTTTCTTGCACCTGATATCTGTACCTTGCTCATGATGCGAGAAACAGCAGCTCTAGAAGTCTTAAATTTCAGAAACTTTAGGCGAACTAGATTCAAAATATTGAATACCTCCTTCACATGATTTTGGTAAAGAGTTCCTGAAAGAACCACTTTTCGAGGCATTCGCACTTTTGCAAGTGATTGAAGTACATCAGTTTCATCATTCCTTGGAGTGTGACCTTCATCTAAAATAAGAAAGGTGGGAACTTTTAGCAATTTATCTTGACAATCAGCTGCCACTTTACAGCTTCTATTGTCACAGACAATTGCAGAAAACTGCTTATACCCTAAAAACAGAATGCTTTTTTGCTTTTCCCATTGCAGCAATACATCAAGCTGCTGCTATCGGTTCTCGGCTTTGGAAATGTAAAAATCAAGTAAGGGGATATCCTCAATTTGCCATGTTTGAAACTCTTTCTTCCAAGTTGCCAAGATGCCTTTAGGTAGTACAACCAATGGTCTGCCTTATGGATACTTGGCTAGGAAACTCTGTATAAAACTTATAATCATGAAGGTCTTCCTGGAACCAGGTGCATGTGTCACGGGTCGAGACTTAAGCTCCGACCCGCGTGACTCCAGGACCCGGGTATTCACCCTTCCGGCATCCCGGATCAGCTTTCCTGCCACGGTTCACACTCTTGTGAGGTATTGTCCGCTCTGACCCCCTGGCCTCACGGTTTTGTCCTACAAAAGGCGCCTTACAAGACGGAAGTGGTGTGAACCCTTTTATACCCGAGGGACCCTCCTATTATGTTCGATGTGGGATTCAAGACTCTTCCTTAGATCCGTGACATTCTCCCGCACCCAACCTCGTGACGCCCTCGTCACGGAGGCTGACTACCCTGCCTGTCTCCCTTGAGGTGCTTGGCGTGGATCGAACGGTTTATGGTTGGCTTTGATACCACTTGTCACGGGTCGAAACTTAAGCTCCGACCCGCGCGGCTCCGGGACCCGAGCATTCACCCTTCCGGCATCTCGGATCAGCTTTCCTGCCACAGTTCACACCCTTGTGAGGTATTGTCCGCTCTGGCCCCCCTGACCTCACGATTTTGTCCTACAAAAGGCGCCTCACAAGACGGAGGTGGTGTGAACCCTTTTATACCCCAGGGACCCTCCTATTATGTTTGATGTGGGATTCAGGACTCTTCCTTAGGTCCGTGACACATGGGCCAGGATACAACCCCCTGGATAATCAGCCAGCAGGTTGCTACAAAGAAAATTAAAGCCATCCACTTGGTGAGGCTTCATTTGCATCTGATGCCTTGGATGAACACAGATTTCAGTCAGCATTGAATGATCTCCAAAAGAGTTAACTCCACTAGGAAGAATACTATTCAACCCTCTGTAACTCATATTTTGAGGTTCTGATATGTAAATTCGTGTCCTTTTGACCTGAGTATCAAGGAAGAGAAAGCTCAAATGTGGAAATAAATATCTTGTAAGAGAACTAGCACAGACAGATATGCTTCCCAGACTTTCAATTACATGGACAACATATACACAGCAAATCCAAGTTCAATCATCTAAATTTCTCAAACAAAGTGATCTTGATGAACATAAAAAATTACACACAATTTTTTTTTCATCTTAACATCTGGACATTGAAAGAAAAATAATGAAGCCAAAGAAACTTACCTTACTGTATTGGACGTCAATTATGGTCTCAATACCTCTCTCTATGACTCCACAGATGCGACAAAGATATCCAAGATCATCCTTAAGTACAAATGAATGGTCACAGTCTTCATCTTCTTTTGAATGTTCACTGCTATAGGAACTGGAGCAATATCCTAGTAAAAGCAGCATAACATTTAGCCAACTATAAAGAAAATCTGCCATGGGAAATTTGGACTATGGTACAATATTCAGGATAAATCTATTCTTCCCTTACAAAAATTTGACACATAGTATGTTACACATATATTTAAAACATTTTGCCATCTGAAATGCTGCAAAAGAAAATGGTGTGTGTTTTCGTCTATAAGACTGTGACACTGTCAAATCTACCAGAAAAAGACTTTCATCTCTTCAAGACTAAATTTTCTCTTACTAGGGATATTTGTTGCAAGACTGATTCAGTTCCTTACCTGAGAATTTATGCAGGATATTCTAATAATTTCTTCTTAAACATTTACAGAAACCATTGCCCAAAGTATCAAAAGAAAGAGACTTGAGACAACCTATAAACGGTAGTTCCTGGTACATGACAAGAAAGCTGCTATTGTCACTCTAAATAATCAATTCTAATGTTAATACCTTAGAGCCTTCTAATGCAAATGCCATCTCATTCCAAATATCTTCCAGAACATCATTTGCAGTAACAGTTTGATTGTTGTCCTCAATCACCAGATCATTATTGGTTCCAATATACATGCTTTTATCCGTCATGACCACAATATCAGGACAATTTTCCAATTTTTCACCTAAAGATTCTCTCTCAACGTGATCAACATGTTTATCCATCTCAATGACATTTTCAGAAGGTTTGCTGCTTCCCATGTCATCTGCAGTATCAATCTGATCACTGTCTTCTTTAATCATCATACTATTATCAGTTTCCATATATGTGTTTTTAGCTGACCTAACATCAATATTAGGTACATTTTCCACTTCTTCTTCTGAAACTTTTCTCTCTGAACAACAAATAGCCTGATCATTGTCTTCTTTAATCATCACATTATCATCAGCTTCAATGTATGTGTTTTTAGCTGACCTAACATCAATATTAGGGGCAGTTCCACTACTTCTTCTGAAGTTTTTCTCTCTGAACAACTGGTAACCTGATCAACACTTTCAGAAAGCTTGCTTCCCATGTCATCTGCAATATCAATCTGATCATTGTCTTCTTTAATCATCATATTGTTGTCAATTTCAATGTATGAGTATTTAGATGACCAAACATCAATATTCAAGACAGTTTCCACTTTTTCTGAGGCTTTTCTCTCTGAACAACAAGTAACCTGATCAACACTTTCAGAAGGCTTTCTTCCCATATCATCTTCAATATCAACCTGAAGGTGATAACAGTGATCAGTATTGCAAATCTATAAATGTAATAAATAAGAACATTGAATTAAAGAGGATGGAAATTTGAAAGCAAGAGTATACATGTTCCTTTTCATTTTAATGCCCCATACAACATTCTATCTTTGACCTCAATTATGGAACAGTCATTTCCAATGTTCTTCTATATGTATTAAATATTAATTCAGCAACTACTATTCGTTCTATTTGCAGTTATTCCAATCAATCAGTAACTTTAAAACATAAAACTCATTCTTGATTACTCCCTTCTCTTCTCCAAAACTCATCATCCAGGTGGTCAGATCTATCTCAACATGATAATCCTGGGCAATTCAATAGGTGAAATTTATGAATTTCAGCTTCTGTGCTTTTTCTTTTCTTTTCTTTTTGGTGACGGTGGTGGAAGAGCGTTTAGTGGAATGATTAGCAACTAAATCATAACTATAAAACATACTCAACCCTGGAAAATGCAGGGGTGATCCTTAGACTGAGTCAAAGAGAGAAAGCAAGTATCATCATCTGAGTCGATGATTACAATGGGGATTGTTACTTCACATTTATGGCACTGACGAGAAGGCCTCTCAATCCTATTATCCTCATCATCTGAGTCGATGATTACAATGGGGATTGTTACTTTTTTATCATCATTTCCAGTATGGTCATCCTCCAAATGAATTATATCTTGTGCTGGCTGAGTTGCTGACTGATCACTGAGAGTTTCACTTGTTTGATGATTAAACCACTGATCAACAACAGCCGCATGCACAGGAGGAGATAACTGCTTATTAATGACATTCTGATATGCTGGTTGAGTGTCCTGTTGTTCTGTCAAATTCAGAAAATCTCTTCCTCCTCTTAGTGTTTTCCACCTCTGAACACACAAATGACCGTGTAGGATTCATTTGGGAACTATGATTCAGCTGTCTTAACTTCATAGCGCGAAGGGCCACAATTTCATCTGTCACACTACCAAACTTACTCATATCTAAAGCTCAGAACAAATTGGGGATGGCAAATGGATCAAAAGAATCAACAACTATTGATGCTTCTCTTTTTATCTTCTCTTTCTGTTCCCAATCTGTGTTCCCAGAAAAGGAATAGCTAGCACAATTTTCTCCTTCTTTAAGGATTCTCTTCCTCTTCTTATACCCCTCCATATAAGCATCTGTTCTCAACATCAAAATTATGCATTGCCATATAAATGACCTATTATATTACCAAGAATCTAACAACATCGACTAATTAAGAATTTAAGACAGTAAACGATGAGGTTGAAAAAAACATGATAACCATGTCACTAAAACTGATGTCTCAAGAAAAATAGAGGCCTTTGACGTTTTTGGGTGTCCAAATTTTTGTACACTACCTAAGCCAATGCGCCTCCTGCAGGCTATGATAGAACATTTTCATTTAAAAGTTCATTCTCAATAGTAGAATGAATTCGGAAACAATTAAGCATATGCTTTAAGTTTTAACCCATTTCCAGGCTTATCCTTTTTCATTTATCTTGTTACCAGTATCAGAGCTCTCAGTTTCAGATAGCTACCAAGGTTGTAACTTGTAACCCAAAAAAGAAAAAAAGATGATAGCTATGCATTTTTTTTCATGTTATATCCTAGTTGCCAGAATGCCATCCTAACATGGGGGAAAAACCCATCGAGAATGCAAGTTAAAAAAACAAGTTAGCTTCTATGGAAAACGATAAAGAGCAACATTTTTGTGAGAAGTTTCACTTCGACAAGCTTTTTCCACAAAAAGAACAGAAAATATAGCCTTAAAGAATATACCAAAACAGTAGAAAAAAGATTTGAAACATACTAGACTTGGCCGCAAACGAGCTCTGTTCGATTTTGGGGTCCATAGGATTAGTTTATAGCTAAAAAAACTGAAGAAAAAAGTGCACTTCTTTTAAACTATAAAGGTTAAAAACAAAGTAAATGTCTTTGCTTTGTTTTGTTTTTGATGAGAAAGATATAAAACGAATCATATTTTGCTAAGACAAATGACTTGGCAAAAAGGTTGAGGTTGCTCTGTTCTTCGTGTTTGCTCTTCTGTTGTGGCTTAAGGAGATATGCAGGGGAAATGTAACGTTTTTATGCTGCTAAAAGAGTGAACTTTTCAGCTTCTGCTACTGGTCTTGGCATTTGCTTGCGAATGAAGAAATCTCCTGCCTTGGCCTGGGTTAGCAACTTGGCTGTTGGTTTCCTTAAGAGGGAGTTAGGGTTAACATGATTAGAGGTAAATGATATATTAGTACTCGCAAGTTATTCAGATTCGAATAAAATAAAACTCGAATTCAACTCGATTATTATCGAGTTGAGCTCGAGTTCATGTAACTCGACTTATCGATCGAACCAAGTTCAAGTATGCTTATACCTAGTTCGAGTAATTTGTGAGCCTAATTAAGCTTTTATATTTTAATTAATAAAAATCTCGAATTCGAGTTCAAGTAAAAATAATTGAACTTTTGTCGAATATAAGAATCGAACTTATATTTATATGTTAATCAAGCTTAATCGAGTTAAGCTCGAGCCAAAAAAAAAAAACTCGATTGAGTTCGAGCGAGGTTTCGAGTCTCGAATTTTAAGTCAAGCTTGAGCTCAAACTCGAACTTGATACTGTATTAACTCGAACTTGATCGATTATATCCTTACACACGCGATATAAAAAAGCTGCCAAAGTTGTAAATTGAAACTCCCCTATTTATTGTTAAGTACCCACATTTGTATTGTTGGGGTTTTTAGGCTTACATTTGTATTGTTTGAATTGGTTTTTTTTTTATTTTTTTTATTTTAATCTACCCTATACTTTATTACTTGTCTGATTGAAGATTAATTTTAATGATATTAAAAAAAATTATTATAATAATAAGATTAAAATTAATGATAAAAATATATGTTTAAATATAAATATAATGATGAAAATAAAATGAAACATGATAATCAACTGTCATAATTAAAAAAATATTTTTATTTCAGTTTTACACTCAAACCAGTCTCCAAGATTTAACAAATCACTGAGTCTTTTCCTTCTAGTTGAAGACTATGAGAGCAGGTGTAATTGAAGGCAAATAGTGACTTGAGCCCTTAATCTCTTTCTAAAAAGCCATTTTATTTCTAGAAAACATTTTTTGTTATGGAAAACCTGAAATTCTTCATTCTGTTGTGGAGATAAAAGATAATGCATAATTTTCATGACATGGCTAGAAATTATACATGATAATAGTTGATGCCCCTCTTCTATTGAACTTGTTAAGGATTTTTATTTCAAAAAAAGTTATCTAATATATGATCGGTGAAATTCTTAAACTAAATTTTACAGATAGAATTAGAAAGTTATAGGATTTTTTTTTTTAAATCATGAGACAATCTGATTTCTAATCCATATTTTTGGTTAGAAGTTGAAAGGAAGTTACATAGAGATGGTTCAGGCTGGGCTGGGCTGGGCTACTCAATCAGCTCGAAGCATTTGGCACTCGGCAAATACCTGCAATAAGCCAATAACCCATGATCAAATTTCCTGTATGATTTCTAACCCAAACTTGGAAAAACAAATTGAAGGAAAAGACTAGAAGTTTATTCAAATTTGCCTAGTTTGGATGACAAATGAGCCTTTATGGCTACTCCTGGAAATAGAGGTTAAGCTCATCAAACACTCAGACCCAACTGCATTCATCCTTGATTGTATCAGTTCATCAATATAGCAAATAACACCAGATGGAACAGGTGAAAGCAGGCAGTCAAACAGGAAAATGCACGAAAAATATCACAACTAACCCAAAACCAGGAAATTCCACACATAAATTGTATATCTTAACATTAGAGCTTATATGGAATTAAAAAGACCCTTAGTCAACCAGAATTTTCAGAAAGCAGAATTTACATGCCTACATGGGATGTGAGGAGGGTTCTTATAAATAGTAAGAGAAAACTGCTTCTAAAAAGACTTGCAGATTAACACATTATAAAACTAGTACACAAAACTTTTATGTACTGAAGTAAGCATCTACTTGATGTTTCCTGGCTCCATTACAGATGTTATAAAAGCCTCGTCAGCTCCAGGGAAGGGAAAAGTCACCAAGAACTGTCAAAAAAAGGTCATTTCTATAGCATTGAATTGACTTAATATTGCTTTCAAGCAACCTGCCTACACTGCTTTCAGATGTTTCTAAACCAGTAAACATATCAAGGGACTGAATGACTACAAAAAAAAAAAAAAAAAAAAGAGAAATTACTTGTGCATAACAAGGAAACAGCCCAATCCTGTTCTTGTGCCCATGACAGCCAGGGTCCATGGTCCCAGCATCCACCTGAAAAATATGGGAATAGAAGTTGGAATGCAAGAACCAAGAGAACATAAATGAGAATGGCGTTGAATAAAAAGACTAACCTTCTGTACAGAACCCTAATATCTTCCCTTAACAAGGGACTTTCCAAAAAGAGATCATTGCACTCATTCACACTAACAGTCTCCATATAAAAACCTCGGTTACCACAATACTTGTTCCACTCAAATCACATCTTTGTAATTAATTCCTTCTTGAAACAAGTACCATGATCCTCCTCTTCAGGAGAATCACCCGCAATCAATCTATATGCATACACTTTCTTCTTTTGGCCAGGGCAAAATGCACAGCCTATTGGTTGGCGGGTCACGGATGGATTAAGATGAACATCCAAGATTACAATTCAGGATGCCCCCACCAAAGAAATTCCCTCTCCACAAGCCTTAATAGATCCAAAGAAAACTCATCAGGAGAGTTGTTGAAGCATTCCATAGACTAGTCCCAATGATCAGTACTTGATTCATCTGTGATTGAAAAAATATCAATTCCAGGATGCCAACCCTTCATTTTCACGGACTATCTCTCTAAAAGATTCAAGGGGATGAGATACTGACTTAAAACAAGGGGCTTCCCACCAGCTGACTCAGATAAATTTAACATATTAAGAAAATATTTTGCTTTGACTCCCTCTTTGACATCTAGTTTGTCTAATAAGAATCCATCCTATCATCTGCTGTGACAGAATTCTCAGAGAAAGAATTCAGTTTCGGTCTTAGATAAACAGCACTACCAACAGATGAAATCTTGAACTTCCTTAGAAACCTTTTTAACTTCTGAACTTCGTCCTTCAGCCTAACTAAGACTGAGTACAACAGTGAAATCAACAAATCCAGGAAGCTCATCCAAGGAATCTCCTTGTAGTAATGAAGAACTTTGCTGGTCATCTCACGTAGATCATGTATGACTGAGACTTTCCTCTCAAAGTTTTCATCCTTCTGCAGTGTGTGCTCCACCAAATCATAAAAAGCAGCATCTGCTCCAGCTTTGAACTGCTTCTTCACTCCAGATATATGCACCTTGCTCATTATCCACTTAATGACTGATTTTGAATTGTCCACCTAAGAAACTTTGGTCGAACAAGGTCCAATATGTTAAATACCTTTTTTAACATCATTTTGATAGAGAGTTCCCGAAGGTACTACTTTTTGAGTTGTTTGCACTTCTGCAAGGGATTGTAACACATCAGTGTTCTCGTTCCTTGGTGTGTAAATGGTCATTTGTGTGTTCTAATGTTTCTTGCCAATGTTTCTAGCTATTTCCAACAGAGTCATCCTCCAAGTCTATAAAATTATTCCGGCATCTTTAAAACATCTTTCCTTGGGCTCTTTTCCATATCTGCTAACACATTTGAAAGACAAGGATGCAAAGCAAGTACCTTGCTTACCAACTGCGTATTCCTAGAAATAAGGCCTTCTAATTCTTTTGTAACACTTCCATAATTAACACCAGTATTAAAGGTTTCAAGCATTTAGCATATGAAAAGGGGTCGCAATAACTGATAGCATTCAGAGAGAGACCTTGGTTTCTTCTTTCCAGTTTCATCCTGAGGATTTGCAGCAGAGATGGCAATGTCATAATCTTTAGACTCACTCAAAATTTGAGTCCTTTTACAACCTTTAGAATAGAACTCTATAAACAAATAGAAAAACAACATTATCAGAAGACAATAAAAAGGAAAAATCTAAAACAAAAGCCAAACAAACCAAATATTAAGTCAATATTAATACTTTTTTTTCTCAAATTTATATTTTAGCCGTTTATACAATTAGATGAAACAAATTACAATTTCAAAAAAGCAATTTGACATTCCAGGCAAACAGATAAACAGAATAAGAATGAAGATCATATACCAAAAGATTAAATTGTATCATTAAAATAATTTAAAAAGAAAATGCGTTCAAACGTATTAATAAAACTTGGTAATTAAACATGTAAATACCGTTTGAGATTCCGTAATTTGTTGGCAAAATGGGCAGGGGAGGCTCTATTCGGTCAAACGCTGCAGCTAAGAAAAAAAAAAAAAAGCAAAATAAGAGGAATGACCTTGAAATATAAACAGGAACTAAAACTCTAGAATCAGAGTTTCGAGCCCTTAAAGCAGAGATTAAAATTAAATTACTCACAATTTTTGCTGCTCTAATTGAAGAAATGAACAAAAAAAAAATGCGCTAGCTTTCAGTTTCAGTGATTTTTCTCTCTGCCTCAACAGCCGAGTTAGAGAAAGAGAATCTGTAAGAGCAGCAGAGCACCGTAGAAATTTTTTTTTTGTCTTTTTGGGTTATGCTGTAGCCATCAGTATTACTGTAACGTTTGGCTTTTTTACCGATCATACAGGTGTGTACCTATTTTTTACCGATTCTACAGGTTTGATTTTGCCTATTTTTTTATTTTTTATTTTATATATATTTGGTGACTCAATTAGCCGCCTCCTTCTAATGGCGGCCATTTGGATTCCCTAAAATATTGTTTCACGTACCGTGTTCGATTCCCTACCACACCCATGAAAACATCTCCCTCCTTTCTTTCCCCTTGATTCTATAAAAAAAAAAAAAAAAACAATATGTTTTTATTATGTAATTTACAAAAATATTAAATAAAAATAAAAATAATGCATAAATCATGTTGAGACTTTTTTTTAGAAAAATTATCTATCTCATAAAGGCTAATTTATAAGAGAATTTATAAATTTTTTTTTAAATTTGTAAATTATTTACTAATAAGGATCGGTAAATGATATTGAGACTTTTAAACTTAAAAATTAAAATATTTTAATAAAATCATACTTTTTATATATTTGTACAATAAATATCACTTCTGATTAATGCAGGGATCGCACATGATTAAATAAGTCGGTTGGTCTTGTATTTTACTCTTCGTTGCTTCTCTCTTCTTATTCTTCCTCTTGCTTTCTCTCTGGCTTGACTTCCGGGATGGCTTCTCAAGAACAGTTATCCGCCATTAAGGTACGAAATAAATATACCAAAAACAAAAATAAGCATTTAGTTTAACTATGATTTAACTTTTAAATAAAAATTGTAGGTGGCGAGAGTTCTTATGGTAGGGGCTGGAGGGATTGGCTGTGAGCTTCTCAAGACTCTTGCTCTTTCTGGGTTTCAAGATATTCATATAGTAAGTCAATTGCCTTTTTTTTTTTTTTAATTTCTTAAAAATGAATTTTATTTTTATTTTCCCTGTTTTCACTTTACCCATTGTTTAGTGATGAGTAGGGTTTTCTTTTTCTGGGTTATACTTTTTTTTTGTTTTTAAATTTTTGTCTAACTGGAGTTTGCGCTAGGGTTTAAACAGTCTAATTATGTGTTCACGTTAAAACCTTGTTTTTTTTTTTATATATATATTTTTCCTTTTTTTGGACTTAGGGTGATGATTATTTGTGTTTGCTATGGCAGAAATTAGTTTTTAGAAAAATTCACGGGGATTATTTAATTGGTCTGAAATTTTTTTTACCTTCGTCTTTGTTTTTTTATGGAAATGGAGCTATGTCTATAATTTGATAATAATTAGTGAAATACTAATCATAAAATGTTGTCAAGTGATTTTTTTTTTTTGTCTCTGTGGCTGATGGCGCTGATTAGTCCTAGAGGTTTAGTTAGTTTACTGGATATTTATGGATGCATGTTTCAGAAGGAATTGGCAAGATGCAATTGATTGGTATCGGTGATAGTGGAAATCAAGGTGGAGTATATGGTGCTTTGGTGCATGTAATAGGACAGTGAAAATTGTAGCTGTGTAGAGGTAATTATGCTGGGAAGCATAACATCAAAATGGCGGGAGATAGTAAACGTTTAGAGTGGTGGTAGTATGATGTTGCCCTTAGGTTGGCTTGATTGGTAGTGATGGTACTGCTGATTTTTTTACAGTGGTGTTTGTTTATGATGATACAGAAGTTAGATGCATATTTCTAAGAAGGTGTTGATAGTAAGTTATTGATGTGTTGGGTGTTAGTTATCAGTGAAAGGGGGGCTATCAATTCTATAGGTGGTGGTGGTGATGGTGTTGCTAAGGATGGTACTTGGGTGTTATTGTTTTACTTGGAATTTGATGGTTGTAAAAATGTTTGTTTCATTTGTTATGTTATTCATTATGTGTTTTGAGGTCAATTTGATGATGTTGGTTTGAACTGATTTTTTTTGTTGTTGGGTAACTAACTTAGCTTCAATAACTGGTACCTTTTTTGGAAATTATTTAATCATGCAATTACATTTATCTGCTTGTAGATTGACATGGACACTATAGAAGTCAGCAACCTGAACAGACAATTTTTGTTTCGTCAATCCCATGTTGGGCAGCCTAAAGCCAAGGCAAGCACATTTACAAACATTTTTCCTTGTTTTCTTGCATTGGTAGTTATAAGTTGATGATTTGTATTTTATCAATGTTTTTATTAGGTTGCTCGAGATGCAGTCTTAAGATTTAGGCCCAACATAAGCATTACATCATACCATGCAAATGTTAAGGATTCTCGCTTCAATGTTGATTTCTTTAAAGAATTTGATGTTGTTCTGAATGGGCTGGATAACTTAGATGCAAGGCGCCATGTAAACCGTCTTTGCTTGGCAGCTGATGTCCCATTGGTTGAAAGTGGGACCACAGGGTTCCTCGGACAGGTAATTTAGGTTTTTACATGTCTTTAGGCAGTTATATTTTATTCTTATCTTGTAGCTAGGTTGCATGTCTGGATTGCTCATTTTCATGCTTCACCTAATTTTCTTAGTTCGTGCTAGTAGAAATCCACTCAATTTGCTTTGATCTTACATGATGTACAACCAATAATGTTAAGTTCCTCTATTTTATGAAAATAATTACTTATTGAAGGAACTCACTTTTAGGGCAGGTGTCCTGTTCTATCCTATATACACGTATCATCTTGAGTTTCTGTTTGGACAGAGTATGTTTCCCTTGGTAAGTGTTATTGAAGGCTTCATAAAATTTTTAGCCAAATGGGTCCTATAGTCATATTATCATTGCAGAGATGCACCTCTAAAATATGATTGAAAAGCTTTTTGTTTTATTTTCTTCCATTTGCGGAAAACATTACTGTTTTCCGTGGTGCATAATTCAAATTTGACTAATTTAAGCAAGTGCATTAAGCAATTTAATTTAGAAAAAAAATTGAAGGGTTCCTTTGCTTCTACTTTAACATGTGCATGTATTTGCTTCCCTTCTATCTTTACTTGTTTAGTAACTTAATCTTATGATTGCTTTGGGTTCCGAAGGTTTAAGGTTTCTTATAAGTCTTGCCTATGTTAGACTTCCTAATTTGTTGGTTATTTGACTTGAAAAACTTGAACTTTTGTGTTTCTTTGGCTTATCAAGATCTCTCTGTCTCTCATGGACACTATAAGATTATGTTCTGGTTTTACTCCTCTTTTTTTTTTTTTTTTTTGGCTTCGGCATAACTTTTATGTTATTAAGTTGTCTGCATGTTTTTTATGATGACCATATTGTTTGATTATAAGTCTCCTGAATGCAGGTTACTGTACATTTGAAGGGAAAAACAGAGTGCTATGAATGTCAGCCAAAACCTGCCCCAAAGACATATCCTGTCTGTACAATTACAAGCACTCCGTCAAAGGTAATCATTCGTTGCTGAGAGATTTTCTTTTGGATGGGGGTAGGGTGGGATTTCATTTGCTTCTATTGGCTTTGAGCAACCAGTAGTCACTGAAATTGTGATGATTTGAAGTCTAGTTGTTGTTGTTAAGAAAACTGCTATGCCACAAGTTCTAATCATATTGTTTGAATTGTAGTTTGTTCATTGTATTGTGTGGGCAAAGGACCTGCTTTTTGCAAAGTTGTTTGGGGACAAGAATCAGGAAAATGATTTGAATTTGCGCTCTAATGATGATGCAAACTCATCTGAACATTCAGAAGATGTATTTGAATGTGGAAAAGATAAAGATATTGAACAATATGGAAGAAGAATATATGATCATGTATTTGGTCATAACATAAAAGTGGCTCTATCTACTGAAGAAACATGGAAAAACCGTAACAAACCACGGCCTATATATATTAAGGATGTCCTGCCTGAGAAACTAACTAAAGAGAATGGCAACACTAAAAATGGTTGTGCAACCGATGATGTCTCTGCCATGGCATCTCTGGGCTTGAAGAATCCTCAGGACGTATGGGGCCTTGCAGAAAATTCAAGAGTTTTCCTCGAATCTTTGAGATTATTTTTCTTGAAGAGAGAAGAGGTCAGTTTTAATCTCTTGCTTTTGAAAAACTGATTGATCATCACTTTCTACCAAGTTATACTGATTTATTTTTACCATTTGACAGGAAATAGGGAACCTGACTTTTGATAAAGATGATCAGTTGGCTGTGGAATTTGTTACTGCTGCTGCAAATATTAGGGCTTCTTCTTTTGACATTCCTTTACATAGTCTTTTTGAAGCTAAAGGAATTGCTGGTAATATTGTGCATGCTGTTGCAACAACAAATGCTATCATAGCTGGGTTGATCGTGATAGAAGCTATTAAGGTTTTAAAAAAGGATAGCAGCAATTACAGGTTTAATTCACTTTCTTTTTTCTTTATTGAATTTGTTTTCTTTTGATTATTTAAGAAAGGATTGTTGTCTTCTTGCTTCATAAGCAAATTGCTTCTTATGATAATTGTACTGTATGTCAGTTCTAATCTGATTTTGATGCTTATGCAGGATGACATATTGTCTGGAACATCCTTCAAAAAAGTTGCTTCTGATGCCTGTGGAACCGTATGAACCTAACAAGTCTTGCTATGTTTGTTCAGAGGTATATCTAAAATGCATGTATGAATGGAATTTCTTTGGAAATATTTCAAATCATACTTGCTTACATTTAATATCTTGAAAACAGACACCACTATCGCTTGAGGTTAATACTCATTGTTCTAAGTTGCGGGATTTTGTTGAAAAGATTGTTAAAGCCAAACTTGGCATGAACTTTCCGCTAATTATGCTAGGGGCAAGTATTCTTTATGAAGTTGGTGAAGATCTTGAAGAGGATATGGTAGCAATTTATGCTGCAAACCTTGACAAAGTAAAATTTTTCTCCCCTTCATTGCTTTTAAATAAAATCCATAATATGAATTTGGTTGCCTGTGTGCAATTAATTGTTTGTGGGTTCAAGTCTTGAAATCACAGGTATTGTTCTTTTACTTTTTAGCATGAAAGATAGTGTGATAATTGTGAGTTATTGTTCTTCACAGGCCTTATCTGAGCTTCCTTCTCCAGTTACTAGTGGGACTGTGCTTACTATAGAGGATCTTCAACAGGAGTTTTCATGCATTATCAATATCAAGCATAGGTTTGTCTTTATGTTGATAACCATAATATTTAAAAATCCTTTTCTATTATGCGCTTTAAGAATATATGATGAATGTTAGACCGGCTTCATCAAATTAAATTTTTTTTTAGCCTGTCTTCTTCTTTGGTGTACTTGTGTGCATAGTTGTTTCATCTTTTGCTCTTGGCATTTGTACTATACCCATGGTTAAAGCATAAAAAACTTTTGGCGAACTTATCTACTAAATTAAAATCCGTTTTAGTCTAATTATATGATTAGACTTATTATCTTTTCATTATTAAATCATGATGAGTAAGGGCTGATCTCCAAGTTGTGGCTTGATATGTACTTCCTTTATTTTGAATGCCTTCTCTAATTTGCTTTTCTTTGTTTGGAATATGGCCAGCTTGTGAATGTTGTACATGATGTTTGTATTGTCAATAGGAGTTGCATCAATTGTTATCCTGGGTTGGGGACATCTGTCCTCAAATACGAGGACCAATTTAAAATATTTTCTCTATGCTCACAGGGAAGAATTTGATGAAGAGAAGGAACCTGATGGAATGCTTCTCTCTGGATGGGTTGAAGCTCCTGTTGATAAGGACAATAATAAGCCTCTTGGAAATGGTGAAAGTACATCCAATGCTTTGCCAGAAGAGATTATGGAGGGTGAGAAGGATGTTGAAATTCAGGAAACTTCAGAGGGGACTGAAAATGTTACCGGGAAGAAAAGAAAACTGTCTGAGGTTTCCAAAAGCACCACTCCTGATCATTCAGGCCTTTCTGATGAAAGTAGATATCACAATCAACTCGAAAAGATTGATGTTGATGACGAGGATGATGAACTCATCATATCTGATGATTGGGAATCACTCACCAAGAAGAAAAGGTTGTAGTACATTTGACTTGTCATGATTGTGGACAGCATCTTACCTCTGATTTTGTATCATTAGGTTAAATGGTGATTCTTTTGGAGGCCATAATTGTTATGTTAGGACAGAGTGTAGTATTTTGTTTGATTAGATATTACTAATTGTTATGTCTATTCCCTTTTTGTGGTTTATAAGTGTAGCAACAATGTGTATTCCTCCTAGTTTTTTAGATTTAACCGAGGGTTGTAACATTGCATGTTTTCGGGTTTCTTTGAACATCAATGTGAAATGAAATTAGTAATAGAACTAAGTGGCAATTGCTTCCTCTGATTTCAAAAAATCTCTCAGATGGATTCTTTGATAAACAGCATGAAGCAATACCTCTCATGGTCGTGTCATGCGACCTCCAGCCTGAAGCAATGGTTCAAATGTATTGCCTAATTTATCTGGCATGAAAATATATTTGATCATGTCAAGAAGAAAGTTACATCTTAATTATTACCATCACAAAGTTTTTGTATTCAAATCTACTTTTCTTGCGTTCTGCAGATATAATTCAAATCTAAATACTCTCTCTTAGATTTTGATTAAGATAAATATAACTCATGATCCATACAATCTGATAGCAGACGGTGTAAATTTGATTGTTTTTACACGCCAATGCAAGGTGAAGCACAATGAGTGCTACTGGATACTCTTCGACATGGATAAGGTGTATAAAGCTGCATCTCCTTCATCTTTGATTTTGAATATTTCTTCCTTTTCTTAGCATCAGGATGTTCTTGTTTCTTTAGATCCTCGACGGAGCGAACATCAGCAATGCACACAAATGATCTAGCTTTACCTGAGTAATACCTTGACAACCCTCTCCCGCTGAAGAACAAACAATATCTATTATGTTGAATAATTGAATCATCAAACATTTATTTGCATTTTTTTTCTTCCAATGATAAAAAGAACATGATAAGCAGAGCACAAATGAATCAAACCCTTTCTTTTGGGGAAGGTTGCTCCTCAAGCCTCCCATGTCAAAAGCTCCCATGTCAGTTTGACTCTCCATTATAGAATGTAGAAAAAAGAGAGAGTAGTTGTTGCTTCAGAATCAAAATAGAATGTCTAACTGCTGGAGATTTATATGGAAGTTTGTGTATGGGAAATAGTTATGAAGGGAACGTAACGGTCATGTTGTAGTAATGGGGATAAGAGCTCACACGTCATGGATAGAAATTCATTTATGTTTCTACAAATATGGATTGCTTTGCATTTCCTTTTCGGTTTAGGAAAAAGATAGATACAAATTGATATCCACATCCTTATCTAAACTCCCTCTTGTTCATTCAAAAGGTTAAAGGCATCTCTCACATTTTTTTTTTTCTACGTTATAACGCCCACACATTCTTTTATACTACCTATTAACTTTCATTATTTAATGGTGGTGGAGAATCAATGTTACCCATTCCATTGTCGGTTTCAATGGTGGTGATGGTGGAGAATGAATATTTAGTGCAATTTGTTTGTCTCAAATGCTTAGTGTTAAACCTATTTGTGGCTGGCAATTGGTTTTTGAATTAAGGATATGATTTTATGCAAAAATGATTCAAAGAAAAAGTTGAAGGCAATAGCTGAAACCCATTTGGATCCTTAATATATTCAGATTCCTACTTCAATTGAGGCTTTTGATCAGGACATCGAGCATCATGACCATTTTGGCCATTACCTAAAATAGAATCCACCACCATTTTGGCCATACCTTGTTTTTTTTCCTTTTCCTTCCATATAATCCTATTTTAATCACAAAGCAAGGAAATTGAAGGAGATTTCTGAATTACTATTATTTTTCGGCCATTTATACAGCGGCTTAATGCTCAGAAATGTTTGGTGTCCTGAGCGATAATCATCTCAATCTTGCATCTTAAAACGGAGGAACCAACCTCTCTTTGTTTTGCTATCTCGGTAGAAATACTTAATGAAACATAGTATCCTTGATTTTGATTCATGACACTACTGTAAACTTGTATAAATTCCATCTTCTTAACAATGATGATTAAGTTGCTTCAGATACGGCTAAAGTCAGGCCAAACATATAGTGTAACTGCTCTTATGTCCTATGGATGTTGCAGCTATGGTTAGCTGGATGTCAAGTGGTTAAATCATGTGATTACAGAAGTGAAGATCTAAACAATAAAACTAAGTAAATGAATATAAATATTATTTTCATACAATTATAAAGAACTTGATCGCTTTAGCAGGAATGACCTGATATGAGTATGATCAACCAATATTCTTAAAGTCTCAAATCTCTAGATGTCTGATTTCACAGCAGTTTAAGTCAATATGTTAACTTCTAATTAATCTGAAAAAACTTGATTCTTAGACAGAAGCACACCCTCCAAAAAGTAAAAAGAAAGTGTTCTTTTGGAGGTTAGAAGATAGATTTGTTTGTCTAAACTTACCATGCAATCCAAATGTTAAAATTGCTACTTGCAATTGGCATATCTGTCTGGTCTCATACAACTAAACATTGACACAATTGCAACTTGAACCAATTCTTATTGAAATTGTTGGTAAACTGAATTCAAAAACTTACACTACTATGCTAAAACACTATACAAAATTGCAAACTGCTATTGATCTTTCATATGATAGAATTAATTGACACATAAGATTAATGGTACTGTATGCATTTATCATTTGACACCAGTACATTAATCATACCGTATATTTTGGTATACGTATCTTTGACTATGAAATTGAATACCCCACACAACAAAGAAGGAAAGAGAGGTGAAATAGTTGTTACATAGGCAAGCGCATATTTTATGAGAGAAAAGAAATGCCTGCCCAAGGCCTTCACAAATGGTAGGATTATATTCCACTTATCAAGCAGCTGTATTACCTACCATTCAGCGCTTGAAATTGTGCAAACATTGCAGTTCCTGAGTGTTCACCAATGGCTTGAACTTCAGCTGGACCTTTATTGTCTTCTGGATGAGAAGCTGGATGGTTATTATCAAATGGAGGACTGCTGGATGGAACCACAATAGAAGGGGATGCATTGGCAGTGTTAGACGACTTAGTCTCATCCTCTGATTTTCCTTCTGAGAATGATTCTTGCAGCTGCAAGGCATACTCCAAGTTCCACAAAACATCTCCCATTGAAGGTCTGTCAACACCATATTCTGCCAAGCACTTCTCTGCAGCCTCAGCAAACTTTTTCATTGATTCAGGATTGATGCTACCCACAAGCTGAGGATCAATAATCTTTTCAAGCAAGCCCTTCCTCTTCCATTGCATTGCCCATTCAGCCAAGTTAACCTGTTCTCTTGGCAATTGTGGGTTAATGGCAGGTCTTGCACACAAGGTTTCAAGCAGAACCACCCCAAATGAGTAAACATCTGATTTTTCTGTCAATTGTTGCCTCCTGAAGTACTCAGGGTCCAAGTAACCAAAGCTGCCTTTCACTGCAGTGCTAACATGATTCTGTCCCATAGGTGTGTCTTTTGACAGCCCAAAATCGGCAACCTTAGCAACAAAGGCATCATCAAGCAAAATATTGGTGGTCTTAACATCACGGTGAATAATCCCTTGCGCTGTACCAGTGTGAAGGTAGTGAAGTCCACGAGCAGCTCCGATACTGATCTCGAGCCTTTGCTTCCATGATAATGGTAGCAAGTCTTTTCCATACAAGTGATCCCTGAAAGGTCCATTGGACATGTACTCATAAACCAGGATCATTTCATTGTTCTCATCACAGTAACCAATCAGTGACACCAAGTGCCTATGCCTTAGCTTTGACAACATCTGGATTTCTGTCTGGAACTCTGTGATACCTTGTTCAGATTGTGGGTTCCCTCTCTTGACAGCAACTTTGGTCCCATCATCGATCACACCTATATAGACATTGCCAAATCCGCCAACACCAATTATAGCACTTGAATCAAAGTTCTTGGTTGCTTCTTGCAACTCCGCCAGAGAGAAATAACGGCCTAAGCCTAGGGTCGATGAGCAAAAGTTGCTCTTGTTAGAACCAGCAGAGCTCTTGCTCAAGAAGCTAGTGTCTCCGGCATGGAGCGGAAGCAGCCAAGAAGAAAAGCTATTCCTCTTTTGCCAATCTTGGGGTCTCCTCTTCCATCTAATAACCATTGCACCAAGACCCACAAAGGCACCAAACATCATGGCAAAACCGACTGCAGCCACTGTGCCCTTGTTGGCTATGCCTACCCTTCCATCAGCACCAAATTCCCCATCCAAACTATCAACAGAGTTGCTCATTTTCAAGACCTCCAAGCCATTAAGAATTGCATTAGTCAATCCCGTATCCTGATTCAACGGACCAATCTGAACCGTTAGTCCATTGCTGAAGAGGGAAGCATTCACCACAATATCTTTGTAGTATGGAACAGCCAACCCCCCAGTTAGGCTTGACAAGTCCAATCCGGAAATGGCCATTTTACCATTAATGTATACATTGAAATACAGGTCATTGAGTGACTTGCTAACAATGTCACAAAAATGCATCCGAATCATGTAATCAAAAGCTGTATCAACTTCTAACTGCCATGTGACATTGAAGTTTGGTTTCACTGTTTTTGCATCAGCCATCTGAATAAGAGATGAATAAACTGTTGCTGGTGCAATCAGTGGTGTTAAAGTCTCAGGGTATTTGATAGAAGTTGTGGAAGCAGAGGCACTCTTAGCTAATTTTTTGTCTCGAAGATAGTCAGTGTCAGGTATCCAAGTCCGTCCTAGCGTGTCGTTCTGTGAGATGATCAGAGGTCCCCCAATGTTAAGCCTGTATACGACATGGTAACCATAATTGGACAGGCCAGGAAAGTTGTTAACAGGGAAAAGGGAAGTGCCTTCATCGGCAATCAAGCTATCCGGTGCTGAAACAACCTCAATGGCATTTATAAAAGCAACTGAATTCTTCATAGGAGAAAACTTGAGGGTAAATGTAGGATCAGTCATGTTAAGGAGGTATTCCTTGAGGATAGGTATAGTGTTATTGTAAGCCTTGAAGTTGTGAAGGAGAACATACTGATTTGCGGAGACGGAGAATGTTGATTGTTGAAGATCAAACCGGTTATCTTTTATTGAAAAGAAATAGAGACGCACCCAATGAAAACCAGGTCGTTTTAACTGGAATGTATAGGCGGTTTCTTGGGCAAATACCCTCGCGGTTAGATATAAAGGTGAAGGAACATCAGCGGAGGGGACAGATACTTGAACATCTTCCTTGGTTTGCAAGAACTCAGAGGCTTGTTGGTCAGTTTTGAAGACTCTTCCATCAGGGAGTGTGGGTGGAGAGTTGGCACCACAATCAATGAGAATGTTATCAAGGGGAGTGAAGGAACCGCTGCTGATCGGCAAGGCAAAAATGGTGGGGCAAGAAATGAGGGTGTAGAAGATCACCAGGAGGATAGCCATCGATGAAGAAGATGACAAAAAGGAGGATAGAAAAAAGTTGGTTTGATATGTTTTTGGTTTCTTTTCTATCTCCATCCCTCCTGGATGAGAGGGATGCTCAGAAATGAGCCAACAAAGGATCTTCGGAGAAAAAGGGTAATGGTGTTATATCTGAAAACAGGGTTTGTTACTTTTATTTTCTTGAATATCAGTGGAGGAAAGGAAATGACAGCAGAATTGGACTTTGCATTCCCAATTATGAGGCAATGTTTGCGGGGAAGGATTTTTTTGTTTCGTTGAGAATTTGTTGCTCCGGCCTCCATTTTTAGCAATTGCCAACAAAATAAAGGTTTACAAGAGCTTTGGACATGGTCAATGTTCAACCAAACTTCCTCTCTTTCCCTCCTTATTTCCCATTTCCCTTGAAGGCTTGAGGCAGCTTTCGAAGTATGCTGATTAAAAGCTTAAAACGTTAGCTGTGGTGAACTCTGGCTTAGAAATAGGAAATGCCATCACAAAAAATAGTAGGGGAAAATTTTCTACTCCAAAATGAGCAATGTTACTCGGACAATGGCTACCCTTTTTTTATTATATATTTTTTTAGTAAATTAAATCAAAATCAGATCAATATGAATAGAGATAGGAAATGGAGTTTTACATACAAAGGCAAAATCCATAAAGCATTCTGTTGTCCCCAATGGCCCAAAACATTTTAGTTTAGAGGCATTTTCTAATATTCTTAACTGGATGAATTTTGATCGCAAGAAAGCAATGGAAAGTAATTAAACATTCATTGGAGATTAACATTACACCGACCTGATCCATCCAACGTTAGGCTCATCGATGGCCGAATTCTAACATCCCCACAATTGGCTTCTAACAGTTGCCAATGATTTTTCATATATTTTTTTTCAAGCCAAACCACAGCGTCCAGCTTCAAAGTAAACACCATCTCACCAGCCTCATTTATTTTCTCCTCCAAATTGAATACCAACCCAAGAATCTCCACGTTCATGCGTCCCACTTCCCTTTTATCCTGATAAAAGTAATCCACATTGCCGGAAGAGAGACGTTTGTCCCTGTCTGAAGCAGAAACCTGAATCTTCTTGTAACGAATGGAAACGTACTTGTTCGGGTTCTCTAAAGAGAAAGCTAGAAGCCAGTCGGTGAAAATGGTATTGTTGTTGAAAGAGGCAATTTTGGAAGGAGTGATGGATTCAATCTGAATAATTGGAGCCCCGTTCTTTAAGTAGAAGCCGGGGAAAGAAAGGTAGATGAAAAGCACGAAGAGTACAAAGAAAGTGAGAACAAGCCATTTCATACATAGATGTAGCTTTCGATCAGGATTGTTGCACAGGATTGTTGCATGGCAATGGCTCTGGGGCAGTAGTAATAATGATGGGTTCTTCGTTACATGGTCGTGGTCGGAAGTAATCTGCTGGAATACCCATCACAACTCCGTTTCGATTTTCTGTAGCCATGGCTGGAAGTATTAGTAACTAGGAAATTTGAGGAGGAAAGAGGGAGATCAAAATGGAGGAGATTGGTGAAAAACTGAAACTAGGGTTTACAAAAACATTGGAGTAATTAATGAGACTCAGAGCTGCAATAAATGGTAAGTCTAATAATTTTTCTCAGAAAAAGGTGGGATTCTGTCACTGCTTTCCCAAAAAACTAAAATAGAGAAAATTGAACTTTTATTCATTTATTCAGATATATGGAAAGTTTTCATGTGGAGAAAATGGACAGTTACAGCAAACTTGTAGCCCATGCGTAGATCGGTTACAGAAAATGCAAAAAGGCAATAAAGGATGATGAAGGCAAAACTGTCACAGCTGGTTTCTTTGCAATTTTATTTTGGATTCATAGTAGTCTTTACACATATATCAAAACAAAAATTTTGCCTTCAACAAATATTGTCTTGATATACAAGATAAGAAAATGATAAATGCAACCCCACTTTAATTATTTTTAATCACCAGCTTCTTTCAGTTCATCTCATTAGTTGGTTTCTTGTGCCATTGTACTCGAAATGATGCGAGAACTAAACAAAGGAGCTCAAGAAATTTACAATCTGTATGGAAGTTAAAGAGTTATACACAAAAGAAAACTTCACCGCCGTTGCGGGATATCTAAAGCTTGTCGGTGAATTTGTTTGTCTCCAGCTGCCACTACGTTAAAGCCTAGAAGACAAAAACACTAGATCAGCAATGTCCTACCCGCAAAACTTTGGAAATGTTACCTTTAATAATAACTACTTAATCCAACATTTCAAGAGCATGGGCATACTTGTTGCACGTGAATCTGAAGAAGCTTTCCAGTCGAGCTGATGGCCTTTCCAGTCAGTAATAACACCCCCAGCAGCTTCTATAACGGGTACAAGTGCAAGGAAATCGTATGGCTGACAAAGAGGTTACAATCTTAATTAGAAAAACATACCAGATTACAATCTTAGTAATGCAATCAGTAGTGCTCTCTTTATGTCAATACAACAAGCCAAGAGAGCATAGGCATTGCAGTCCCTTATCTTTTAACTGGTATTTACTCTGTACATAATAAGAAATGCATATCCGGAGACCAGACTCAATGACAAGATCCACAGAACCAGAAGCCAAGAGAGCATAGGCATAGCAGTCACAGCCATATAACGGCACTTTCACCTGTTGAAAACAGAAGTCGAAAGGAAGCAAACTGAGAACTACGATAAGCAAACCCGAGTCGAGAAAAAAACAAAGATCAACATAGATAAATAAAACTAAATTTTTTGAAAATACAGAAATCGAGCAAACAATCAAGACTGAGCTATTATAAAACAACTTTATAAAAGCAAACATGCAACACCCAGCATAATGTAAAAATGAAAGGAAAATTTTGGTATCTTCAATTGTGTTGTAAGAATATTGAAAACCAAGCCAAAAGAATCAAAACCTGATTCTTCAAAGTCTTTGATTTTGTATATTAGATTTCATTCTTCATACCTAGGCTTTTCCCCTTGATTATCTTAAATATTTTAAATTTTTTGACACATATTAGCAGAAAATCCAAAAGTTTTAAAGGCGTAAAGTGATAAGAATCAAATAAATACGTCAGAGGATAGGAGTCCTTTGAAAATTTATCTTATATCAACTAATGGGAAAATTTACACAACACCTTATACAATCCACTTGAAATAGAAATATACGACCTTATCTCTAACACGGGGCAAAGACCTCTTCAGCATCTCCACTGAACAGATGTGGACTTGTGGTGTACCTAAACAAATAAAGAAAAAGTTAAAAAGGCAAGAGAAAAGAAGGTAAAAAGATATCAGCTTACTACTATAAAGAGGACTTGCATGCATGTAGTTATTACTCTAGTGATAAATGCCAAAATACTTTAAATTGGGATCACTCGGTTTACTTCCTGTAACACAATTAGTATCCCCAACCTTTTGAGTTTTCAGTTGAAATCATCAACTTTTCACATTCTAGCCATTGGATTTGAGAGCTGTAAAAACTAACCCCAACCTCTCTGTATCCCCCTCCCACCACCTCAAACACACACAAACATTGCAAGCCAAAAAGGAACCTACTAGAGACTCAGGTTTTGCCAGAAAACTCTATCATATAAACCTCAGAACATAACTTTGTTAAAGAAAAACTAGTCAAAGTTGAGGAAAATATACAAATATGCTTGTGACAATTCTGCACAAGCTCGTGTAGCCACTTCTTGTCCGTTCAATGTACTTTTCCTTCCACTTATTCCAATCCATCTTTCTCTAAGAATAGGCTGGTCAATTATACCAAGAATCTGAAAACATAGAAAAGATTAAAAAAAAAATTTAATTAAATGGAACTTATGATGCAGTCATAACTGAAGGTCAAATTAGATCCTTCAACTCTTATACAAGAGGCAGGCATGGTTGAAGATTGGAGGATGTTCTCAACTGAAGGCACAAACTATCAAAAACAAATTTAAGAACTGATAGATATTGTATTCTTAGACAGATGGTTAACGGATAAAAAACAGCAGAAAAGTATAGCTAAAGTGGACAACATATTCATGTCAACTGGTAAAATTAAAATCATCAAACGCACTTGATACAAAGTCATATGATTCCGCTTTGTGCAAGCTCAAAGGACAATATTGCAAAACTGGTTTTATTATGATGACGGGGCTTTCATTACTAATAACCTTCAGTTACTGCTGAGCAAGCTAAGATTGCTCCCTCATGGGAGAGGGAAGGCATCACTTTCCCCACAAATCAACAACTATTAGCATAAGCCACAGAGTACTACAGAGGGTATAATTGAAACTTACCGGTTTACCTTTCTTCACCAAAGCAATGAGAGTACCAAACACTGGTTTTCCTGGAAATTAAGAAACATAAACTCACTTTAAGCAAAAATTCAACAATGAAACTACCATAATAATTTGAATAAAAACAGAACGAAAGAAAAAAAAATACCAGTAATGAAATTTTTAGTGCCATCTATTGGGTCTAAAATCCAAACATATTCTGCAGATTTCTCTTTACATCTCCAGCCTTTTTCCTCCCCATAACTACAATTACAATTCTGATAATCCTCAGCAACAGGAAATAAAAAACAAATCTTTACGACTCCAAATGAAAATCAACCATTGAAACGATAATACAAAGACCCAAAACTCACATTGCATGAGAGGGAAAATTCTCCAATACAATCGAAACCATAGATTCCTCAGCTGCTTGATCAGCAATTGTCACAGGACCTATTCAATAACATCAACATAATTACACATTTTTTAAGTTTAAATTAAATTTTGAGGAATCAAATTGCTAAAAGACTTAGTCAAATCACCTTTATCAAGAATCTCGAATTTCTTCCGAAAATAATGGCGAATGACTTCACCGGCGGCATCGACAAGCTTGTTGCCGACCTCGGCAAACAGGTCGAGGTCGGTGTCGTTTAATGAGGGAGTGTCGGTATGATTAGAAAGTTTGGAGTAGGAAATCATGGGTTTTGTCTGGAGAGAAATTTGGGGGCTTTTGAAGGAAGGAAATGAGAGGAAGGGACTCTTTTTGGGGAGGATAGAAGAGTGAGAGAAAGGGAGGGATTTGGAGGGAGTAGAAAGGAGGAAATGGGATTGTTATTGAGATTGAGATTGGGAGAACATTTGGAAGGGAAAAGGGGTTTATAAATAGGCGGGAAGTGGAATGCAGAAAAGAGAAAGAGAGGATTTTCACGGCGGGAGACCGCTAAGAGAAAGAGAGTGAAGTGGAAGAATGAGAGGCGTATGCTTCGAGGAGCGGAGGCTGACGAGTTTTGCACCGTTGGATGCCCCTCCCTTCCCCCCTCTTGGTTAACTGTTTCTTTTCTTTTAAAATTACCAAAATAGTTATATATATAAAAAAAAAAAATTGGAGAAAAAAAATATCAACTGAAAGTCGAAAAGGATATCAGACTACCACTTTCTCTATAAAGTTGTTATTTCTGTTTGGAGAAAAAAAAACTGTCAAAGTGTACTGGAAGAACAAAATCCTGCTGGGAAAGTGCAAGGAGAAACATGCACCGAAAGCTTTAGTGTGAGTTTGATTAATTAAAACAAACCTGTTTTTTATTTTTATTTTTATTTTTGTAAAAAAAACAGAAAATGTGTATCTTCACTCAATTCAAAAATATTATTCTTTTATACGCACGCCTAGATGCTAAAATGCTCGTTATAACAAACTATGCCTTTGATATAATTTTAGTAAATTTTTATATATATTTTTTGTATTTATTAATATAATTGTGATAATTTTTAATATTGTTTTGAAAACCCTTAATACATTATTAATAGCTATTAATACATTTTTGTAATATTTATATTAATATTGATAATTTTTTATAAAATTTTGATAATTTTTAATATATATGAATATTTAAGAAATAAATATTTGAAAACTTTTGATATTATTTTGATAATTTTTTATATAGTTTTAGTAATCTTCTATTAATTTTGATCTTTTTTGCTATAGTTTTGGTAATCTTTTAAAATTTATGTATCTTTCAATATTATTTTTTATAATATTTTTATACAATTTTTATACCCTTTAATACACTTTTTAGTAATTTATATATTGATTAAATAAATACTCATGTATTGCTCCAAGTTAAATTTTTTTTTATTTTATCATATTTATTTATTAGTTTTTTTACTATAAAATTTAACTAAATAAAAAAATAAAGTTAAATGAAAATGACACGTAAATACCTCAATTTTTTTCTTAAAATTTATATAATTAAAAAATAAAAATGAAAAAGACGGCAACAACATAAAAAAAATTAAAATAAAAATAATTATAAAAAGTGACGCATGAACACTTACCACTGCCGTTGAGCTATCGTTGCTTGGTAAAAACAAATTGCATGGCACGTCTAGTCTTCGCCTCTTTGGGTAAATAGGTTAATGATTGATGGCCGACGCCCAAATGTTTATCGGTTACTATAATTTACCTCCACAATTGGCTCAAATCAAAATAATAAACAACAACAATAATGCTTGCACAATTTTTAACCAATGCAGGAGATAGCAACTTCAAAAATGCCGACATTACCTAAAAAGTCCAAATAGATCAAACATTTTCATCACCTAGTTGTTCAGCAAAACAAATCCATGTCTCGCCTTGAAGCACGTTGAATGAAATGGATAAATATACTAAAAGCCCTAAAGACAAAGATAGTTGCCTTCTGGGAAGATCCAGAATCAATTAGCCATACAGAATTTCATATGAATCAATTCGTGTATGAATCCAAGCAAGAAACAGATCAATCAGTACACAATAAGAATAAGATCACCAATGTTATGTTATATATTTTTCGTTCTTTTAAACTTTTCTTCATGATGAGCTATTCTTTCACCTATAATTTCCATCTTCTTCTTTACAGTGTGAGTCCCACAAGAAAATCGTGTCAGAACTTCAGAGTGATGTCAAGAATTCAAGATTGACATCCTGCACATCATGTGGAATCCCTATCCAACAGGATAGCAGAGCAGAACAAAACCAGAATCTGTATGGTAGAAAAATAACAAATCACTGTCATACTAAGTCCCAAGAGACCAAAGATTCAAACATTTATATAACGAGCTTTTGGTTATTTTGAGGTATCAAAATCGATTAAATTCCATTCCTAGCAATCAGAAGCAAAGACAGATTGTGGTCACTATTGTGAAAATGAGCTAAGAAGGCAGTTTTATTTTGTAAATCTAGTGAAAGGAAAACTGAATCTTTTCAGGCTTGTACTGAAAAAAGTAGTACATCAGTCAAGAAAAGATCCTCTCCAATACTTAAAAAACAGTGAAAACTTTTATTTAAGGGTCAATAATGCATCTTCACCTAAATCTATAATTGATATTTGTTCAAATCATTTTACTTTTTCAATTAATTTTTGTTTATTTTCATGTTCAATTTAAAATCATTAAATTTCAACCATGGAATAAGGTGAATGTGCATTATTGACCATTAGATAAATTACTGGAAACCTCCACTACTTAAAGAGGATCTTTTCCCCAGTCAAAGAGATACTAACCTCCTAACAGCAGACCCGAAGTTCACATCTTGCTAGATTTGGTCCAGAAAAATCCTTTTTTCCTGGTAGAGTGATTCTCTGAAGGGGAATTACAGCTCTTTGATCCAAAAGAAAAGTGTTTCCGCAGGAAAGGCCTGCCTAAGGAATTTTTCAAGCTTGAACTGGAGGCCTTCCCTTCATGTCCACAACTTTTCAGATGATTAAATACGACAGGATCACCGTCCATATCACTATCAACAACCCGGCTCCTTGATCTTTTGTTGATTTTAGCCTTAAAATCCATTTCTGCTTTAAATGTTTTCTCAGATAATTTATGTGCCTTCTTCTCTCTCAAACTACATATTGGGCAAGCAGGGTCATACTTGTCAATTTCAGGGGTCATATTTTCCAAACATTCAGCATGGTAAACATGCCCACAAGTTAGAACAGCAACAACAGAAAGCTCATTGCTAATAATAATCTTCTGACTGCTCCACAAAGATTTTTCAGATAACAGCTTTGAGCAAACACCACATGTTTGCAGATCAACAGAGGGGGATGCTGAGGTTTGGCCACTGGATTTGCTTATCTTCTCATGATGAAAACCCCATGTCTCATTATCAAAAGACCACCTTTCCCTACGAGATGTAGCCATGAGTTCAGAAGAGGCATGCATAGACCAACCGTCAGAAGAACCACCCAAAGAGCCCCCAGTTGATTCATTGCTCCATGAAGGCATCACTAGCCTTTCCTCACCGACCGAGTATCTATTAGGTGACTTTGACCCCAAAATTCGGTTATCAGATACTTGACGCAATAGATGATGTCCAGGAGATCTGAGAAGCCACCTTGTTGTAGTTGAACTGGTAGGATGCACATGACCCCGGGATGACAAAGGCGATGTTGCTGAGGAGGCAGATGGCAAAGAAAGTGATAACTTTGAGGGAGATGGGGCTGCAGGGGATTCTACCGATTCCTTCACCTGAAACACAATCCAGATTTCTCAAAAGAAGCCATATAAAGGGGAAGATATCACAGAGTTGGAAGCAGGTACGAAACTGCCTACAGGAAAGAGCTTTACCTGCACTAAGTTCACATCAATAGAGACATTTCTTGAAATAGATTGATCTGCATAATATATGTAAAAGAACATTAGATAGAACTCTAAGAGGACCTTTCTTACACCCTTTTATTAAGAGGATCTTTCTCATATGTAAAGGTTGGCAAACCAACAAAAATGATAGAATGACATAGCCAACATTTAACAGACGACCTGTTTCATTTTACCATTAGATTAACACAAACAAAGAGACGTGAAAAACCTCAGGCCTCGTCAATCACCCCCCCCCCCTCTTAAAAAAAGAACAAACCCTCTAGTGTTTAGACCCCATACCATACAATTGTTGGAAAAATTGTATTGCATTCTTTATAAAACTCCACGACAAAAACAAACTGAATTAAGATAAAGCATTCACAGACTAATCGCACTGTTTGTGTAAAATAAGGTAGTGTGGGACCATCCAAGAAGCAAAAGATTGCTCGGAGAAGAACAAAGAAAGGCCAGAAGCAATGACCTCTTAAGGTTGATTGGCCCATGATTGTCCAACCGATAGAGGGTAATCCTGTTATGTAGGCAACTCCTTAACTAAACAAGATTTTCCGGATATTACCAAGCAATGTAACCTAAGAAAATTACAGTAATAATGGTCCACATTGCAAAAAGAAAGACTCAGAAAATTTTCACATTTTAACTGAATTTGTATATTATTGCTCCCTTCCCGACATATAAGGGCCTGAGCTCAGCAATGTTCTGAATTTTGGTCAGAAGCACCTTTTTATGTCTATATTCCTAATACTTTTTCATTCACTGCAAGTTATTATCTATCTAATTCAGCTATGCGTCCTTATGGTAAAGTAATAACAGGCAAAATAGCTTAACGTTCAAAACTAACTTCAACATTTCCAAATACAGTATGATTCACACTAGTTCCAGCATCCCAGGAGTTTACCTGAAGCGGGAGTTCTCACTTGTCCATCAGTTCCTTCAGAAGTTGGGGACTTTTGCCATGTACGAGACTGAAAACTCTCAGACAGGCTTCGATCCACTGATGCACATGCCGATTCATATTTGATCTCTGATCCATCATTCTGATTAATTGCATCCGAAAACCAACTTATAGAAGTGTCTTCACCTGCTACATGCCCTCGATTATCCCAATGAACACTCCACGTCGGTGAATACCTTATATTCCTATGTAAAACCTCACTACCTGATCCATTTACTATAGTTTTGTCTCCAGCAGCAACACAACAAGCAGCCCCCATGATCCACCACACTAAAAACTAATTCTCTAACAGTATTCAAACAACCATCATTCACATGATCTGGAAAACAAACTCAACCAACATTACCATCAGCATTACCCTAGAAGTAAAGCCACCAGCCATGTATTCTTTGCTTACTAAGTTTAAAAAAAAAAAATCAAAGAATCAATAAGCTTATTGATAAAATAGATAATAGAAAATAAAAAATACTAACAAAATTCGCACTTGACTATAAAACCTAACTCTAATCCTTACTAAATTAAAATTAAAATTAAAAAAAAAAAGAAAAGAAACCGAAATTAACCAAAACACCAACCAAAAAACCTTTAAAAAAAAAAAAAAGAAAGAAAGAAATTACCATTATTTGGCTAAAATGAGCTTTAATCAGCTAAAAGCTAAGTTGAAAGACAAAGTGAGAGAGTTTATAGGCTCAGAATAACACTCTCAGTATCCACACCAACTCACTCAAAACTCAAGAGAAAACAAAAACAGTGTAATATAAAAACAGTTTACCAAAATATAAAAATAGCAAAAAAAAAAAAAAAGCCCCAACCATCAATTTACTAGTCTCTATGGACTGAATAAGTGTGTGTCCATATATATTTTTAATTGGGAAAAAAATTCAAAAACCTAAATATAGTAAAACGAACAAAAATCGAAATCACTATAAAGGTCAAAAAGAGATCCGAAATAAATCCCTAAATAACAGTAACTCACGGTCAAAATAACCATAGCAAAAAATATATATTAAATCAAAATTAAAATCTAAAATATAAATGTTCCAGGAGCAAAAAAAAAAACGAAATTTAAAATTTTGATGAATTTAGATAGCATGACTACCAAACAACTCTTCCACATCGGAACAGGTAAAATCAGAACCTGAGGCAATCGAAACGTACCTGCTTGAGATCCGAAATACGACGGCGTATTGGAAATAGAAAGCCGAGTGTTTTGAGAGAAAGAGGTTAAAAAAGGGAGAGGAGACTAATATGCTGCTCTTTCTTTTTTTTTTCTCTTTTGTTTCAGGGGAGGGAGAAAGAGGGGCGGAGTGAAGTCGTTTTAGACGGTTTTATTAACGTCGTTAAAATCCGTTTGGCTTAATCCTTAATGCCGTTCTTTTGACGGAATTTGTGCTGGGTCGAGTGATACTTTTTAGAGCAAGTGATTCCGTGCTTATATTAACTTGTACCTTAGGAGGTTTTTTTTTTTTTTTACCCCAGATGCCTTGGGAGTATAATAAAAAAGAAAATTTGTGCGGTTAATTGAGATTTTTTTTTTTTTTAAATTTGTTTGGAAAAGAGAGCGAACAAACAGAAACGGTGGTTTCTTACGAGGTACGCGGAGTGCGTAGTACGCATTCTCGTGCTTTTCGCGTCACACGAAACGAAAGTACCATCATGAAAAATGTTTTATTTAATTATCATTTTCAACTAAAAAAAAATTATTGGTAAAAAATAAAAAATAAAAAAAATTTGTTTAAAAAGTCCTTATTATTGTTATTCTCACTCATAATTTCAAGATTCTTTCCCACTGGCTTGGACTGCATTATTTTTTTAATTTTTAATATTATTTTTAATTTTATCAAAATTAATTTTATCGTTTTTTCCTTATTTCTATATTAAGATAGATGATTGAGTGCAAACTTAAAAGTAAAAGTGATTTTTTAAAGTCAAAATGTATTAGTTTCAAAAATTTTTTTTTGTTATTATCTAATTAAACTTCCAAATAAGCCAGCTAATTTAGCTTTGAACCTTTCAACATTACTAGGATAAAAAGTAATTAAAGCCAGTTTTATCACTGCAAGCTCGAGTGCTTTTCTTTTCGATGTATGAGGATACCTAATGATTAATGAGCAGGTGAAGTCAAATATATTTATGACAAATTTTCTATTTTGGGTACCAAATATATCCTCACATTTGGCCAAACAATGACATAAACTTCGGGACAAATTTGACATTTTAAATAAAATATGTTTTAGACCGTGGTGGAACTTTGAAGCATTCGGAAAAATTCGTTTAATTATTAGATAAAATAAACTTATTTTAATTCATTTTTAATAAAAAAATTCAATATCCGCATACACAGTTTACATTAAAAAAGCAGTGCGACTTCGAAATTAAAATGGCTTCACATACATATCACATTATAAAGATGACACAAACAAGATATATTGGTATCTTAATTTGTTCTAATAAGAAAATTATACATAAAGCATATATATATATATATAAGTAAATTTTATTACACATAAGAAGCTGTAATTTTAGTATAGAGAGAAGCGTTACATATATTAAAATTCGAATTTCAGACTTATTGAATATCACATCTTAAAGATAATTATATAAATTAATTAAATTAAATTTTAAAATTTAATAATAATTATTTAAGCTTCAAAACTTAGTACTATAATAATATACTACATATAGAGAGAGTAGATGATAATTATAATATTGCTTCATTTATTTAAGTACTACTATATATGATGAAGCAGTCAAGGTCTTCATCAATTAGGTATGAGCTTGAAGGGAGGCTTGACAAGAGCTGGTGGTGGATCATAACTTCCATAGTCTTTGGCGTTTACCCTAAGCACCCTTTCATGGACATGATCAGTTGCTTCTCCACCGTCCTGTTATTTGAAAAAAAAAAAATCATAAAATGAAACAACCAAAATGAAAATTAATATGCCCTGGAGGGTGATTAAGAGAGAAGGAGGGATGGGATTGGTTAATATTTTTGAGCAGGTAAAACCTCCATTCTTGTGAGAGAAGAAAACAGTAATTTGATTTTGATTTACTGTGGACATGTGGACTTTGGTTAAAGAGTTAGGTTTATTTTGTTGTATTTTCTTCTTGGACTTGAGGACTTAATTTGGTTAAAGGATTTTTTTTTTTTTATTTGTTTGATCGGTAATCTACTGTCCATCTGTGTTGACAAATTCTGGTAGTGCTAGCAACCCTGGAAGCAGCTGGTTAAGCTTTCAAATCAAAGATAAATTAAGGAGAAAACAACGACGAGAGCTAGCAACAACAATGATAACTGGACCATGTTTACCATCCATAATCAACTGGTGCATGCCATAATTTTTGGTCACCGATTCTTCAAGCAGAAGCAATTAGTTTTTCAAGAGTAGTATTTCTTTCCATTGCCAACTTCCTCTTCCTCTAAAAAGTTGGTGAAAACGGCCACAGAGTGAATAACCCAAACTACGATACCATCTACTAGTAAATGAGAGAGTTTCATATATATATATATATATATATATATATATTTGAGGATGGATAGATCAAATGCACAAACCTCAAAAGCTGCATCATCACCTTCCTCAGACAACATCTTCAGGAACTTGGATCGTCGACCTGCAAGAGCCAATTTCAGCATGTAAATGTTGAATCTATCCCAGTATGAAACATGTCATTTAACATGCAAAATATTTATTTGCATCTTAAACCCTAAACAAGGCTATATAGAAACTTTTTGTTCTATGAAAATTGGCAGGCATGTTTACACTGAAATCAAAGGTTGAACTTGCTATTTGGTTTAGATTCACGACATAGGTCATTAACTAATCTTACAAAGCAGCTGCTTTAATTTATTTTACTCGTTCTTGTCTACTAAAAGCTTCAACATTGGTCGACAAAGCGTGCATGAGTTTGCACCAGATTAAAGCTGCAGCAAAAGACATAGAAGAACGCACCTGCCAGAGAAGTTGATAAAAGAAAAGCTGAAACCAGGAGGAAAAGTAGAACAATCTTCTTGAAATGCATGTTTAAGTAAATTTATTTTTTACTAATCTTTCAAAGCGATTTTCTGATAGAGAATATATATATGTATATGAAGCAAATGAGGGCTATCTATCTATATCCCAAACATCATTATAATTACTAAAAGCGGCCTTAGAGATGAATCAACAAATCGATTGTATTTTATTGCGAAGAATGCTACTTTATTATTTATCTAAGTTTAGATATTCAAAAGCAAAGAACAGGTGAAGGAGACCGCTTTTCTTTTGTTGGGGCACTTAGTCTCACAAGTTAGTGGGATTATATAGTTAATTAAAGTAACAGTAGAGAGTGTGACACCTAGTGGAAATCATCAAAACACCCTTCCCTTTTCTTAAATTATACCAAAGATTAATTCATTGATGATCATATTAATTGCCAGTATTTATTTTTCTTCTTTGTCCTTCATAAATTTATTTAGGTATTTAAGTTCTCTTTAACAGTTCCATGAATTCTCTTTTATCGTATTGTAATATAATTTAATAATTATAAAATAATATTATTACACAGAATGAAAACTTTAAATTAAAAAAATAAAAATCAGGATTAAGAAAAACTTTATCCATTTTAGAAATCCAAAAGTGATCCTAAATATTATGGATTAAAAGAGGGACATTTTGAGTTTAATTGTGAAACTATCAGGAGGGCTACAAGGGGAAACATGGGAAAAATGTCTGGCCAGGGTTTTGGGGGAGGGGCCTCCTAGCCTTGGGCCGTGCCTAAAGGATTAATTAGTTTGCCATTAAAAAAACATTTTGTGGAAAACTAGTGGTTTCAATTATCCTTAACGACAGTGACAACGCACCAAATACAACCGAAAGGACAGTGGTGGAGAATAAAGAGAAAAGAGGCACTGTGTGATTTTTAATATGCTCTTTTGTCTTTGTTGTTCTCTTTTCTAAATAAGGTGGGGTTAGGACTTGGGACATATCCTCCCCTGGATTAAGTACATCCCTCCTCCCCTCTTAATAATTGGCTATGGATCAAGTTTGATTAGTAAATGGTTGGCACAACAATAATATTATTATTAGTTGCTTGAATTAACATTAGCAAAGGAGGTAGAATGGGTTTATGTATACGTCATAATCTTAGCATGCTGCTTTTAATGGATTCTGAGTGTGATATCAGATATGTTTATGCTGTTATTTCATCTGTAGGCTTGTTATTTGGGAAAGATATATTCTTTATATTCTCCCGGAGGGTAAACTTGAATCTTATCAAAATGTATCAAACTTTTTATTAATGGGTAAAAAGTGGAGTTCGTGACTTTGATGAACCATAGAACATGCTAGTGGCCTAAGTCTTGCTCATTGTTGCAGATGATGACAAATAATCTTTTGGAAAGGAAGATTGGTTCATCTTTCCATGATAATTAAACAAATGTCCAGAGATTTGCTGATAATGTCTTTTTTAACTATTGCATTGTGATTGCAAAAGGTTGGCAGGGAATCGGTGCCAATTGTGCCTTTGATATAATTATTCTTCCACCTACTTGCAGCTAGATGAGCTTTGTAATGTAGGGGCAACTTGTATACCTGAGCATCAAAGTTAAAGTGCAAAAATGCCCTGGAAGAACTGAAATTTGGTAGAGGATCGAATATTCACACATCTGAGCAAGTTTACATTATGAAATTGATCAGCGAATAGTAAGTTACAAGCTTGTGTAGTATGGTTTTAGGCTCATTGAACTTGTCTCAGGAAAACTTACTGGCAGATTTTGACATGCTTCTGAAGCCTGCAGTGATGAATACACAAAGATTCCCACCTTAATTCTTGTCTAAAATTCGATATTCTATTGAATTAATACCCTCAATAAATTCAACATATTGTACAAGAATAAAAGCCAACTACTTTTAACACACCACATACATCAACAACGAAGTGAACATCCATGGAGTATCAAGATGACTATGACGAGGAACCACCACTTATTGCTTTGTCATTTTCACGTCGCAGGCTGTTTTCTCTACTATAAGCAGCTTTTGCTCCCTGAGAAATTGAAAATGGAACATAAATTCCTAGGTGATTATGAACCAAAAATATTAATGAAAAATAATTACATATTCCTGGTACCCTGTGCCAGCCCGTGACACATATGCCATTTGAAACAAAACTCAAAATCAAGCTGAATTACGAGACTCATTGGAATGACTGTAGGGTTTTTTAATTTGTGGAAGGGAAAGTCATACTTACTTGAAAAATTGCTCCAAGTTTTCTCAACCCTTTTGCCCGTAAAAGCAGAACATCCTTGGATACACTAGGGTCTTTAAGTACCTGGATAACAAACATTATTTAAATTCTTTAATCAAGATAAAGTGAGTTAAAATAACACTAGCAAGTTTATGCAATAAAGCTCAAGTCACTTGGCATCTGCAGGAGAATATATCTTTGTAGCTAATTCAAATTGAATACAGAAAGACAAAAAGAGCTACAAAGCAACCCAAACAAGGCATGCTTGGCAGCTCCTCTAAAAGGTTATATAAGTGGGTTAAAACATTTTAATTGCAGCGTGAAGAAAAAATGTCAATAACTTCATTGGGGTCATCATTATACCAATAGAGGGAAAGCGAAAAAATTTTGTGTTCTTAGTTTTAATGGATGTTACTGTAAATCATTTAAAGCAGAGCAAACAAAATAAGTTCAGTTACCAGCTCCAGCTCCATCTCTATCTTCTAATCTCAACAATTTCAAGCTATAAAGTTAGCTAAATCTATCGATACTTGCTGTCTTGCTCATAATAGTAGGTTTGTCGAGATGGAATTATTATAAAAGCCCTGAGCCCTCCATATGAAATTGGAGGAACCCATCCTGACAAAATTCATTGCAGACAATCATCTTTCCTTACCTACCCATAAATACCCATACCCACATAAAACACACGCAAAAGACACCACAAGTGCATTGCTTTTAGGTATGAACCACACTGATAAAGTTAAGGAAGAAAATGTTTTTACTCACTGCTAAGCAGACATGAGATAAAGTTGATTCAATATCAACCACATTGATCTGCCAAAGGGATTGAAGCATGGCATCCTTTTTATCTTCAAGGGCTTTCATTATGTTCTCTTCATTGCTTTCTCCTTGGTTCGCTTTCTTCAGCTCATCTTGTATCTGGATTAAACTAACAGCACCTACAAGGAGATGCACATACAAGCTGGGTTCATTTGAAATTTCGTAGTTCAATTAAAATGGAAAGGCCCTGAATGTCATTAAACAAGATCTAGATCTTTAATTGCGGAATGTTGTACCTGAAGCTGCCATTACTTGAGATTTTATGCGGTGCCCTTTATCACGCACCCATTCTGCTAAAAAGGGTACCTTCATATAACGCTTGTCTTTTCCAAGTTCCTTTGCAGCTTTCCTTGTGTAAATGTACCCAATAGTATGTAGCATAGCTTCACCAAAAGCTGAAAGTGGTGGAAAACACAAATTAATGGCAATAATAATAACTAGGAAGCAAAATGAAAGCAGTAGTTATCTAGCATGTTTATCAAGCAAATATGAGAGTAAATTTTGGTCTAAAAGTACTTAAATCAAATCTAATAAAATGTTGCATCTTGTTCTTCCTTTTTTTTTGTCTCTTTAGTAAAAAAATTGAAAAGTTTATACTGCATTGGTTTTCTCGTTCTTAGGAATAAGTCAGTGACTACAACGGGTGAAGCATTTTGGCAAAGAATGAGAAACTGAAAATGTTTTAGAGAGGTACTAAATCCCTGAACCTGTAGTCTTGTATGGTAGTAAGCTAAATAAGTTACAAAAAATAATATCATACAAGTGATAACTTATAAGATAAATGCATGGTTTTTTTAACCATTGGTCTTAAACTATTACTAGTATTGATTGGGCCGGACTAAGCCATCAGGCTAACTTTAAATTTAACTGGAATTCAACAAGACTAATATCCAAACAGATTTTGAAAACTGACAGACCTCTTACTCAAAAATATTTGAATCAGCATCATGTAAATTCACAAGGACTATGGAAGACATCTATAGTAAATACCTCTAAAGTATAAAATAACCTTTCTACTATTATTAGTTTAGGAGAATATAAGAAAAAGCTTACCAGCTTTTGAAAGTCGCCGTGCTTCTGAATTTGCCCAATTACTGAACTCATCAGTTTGACCTTCAACAAATGGCTGAAGGCGATTTTTCAGTATTGTGATGAGCTTTTCTTCCCTTTCTTTCTGAAGTGCCTGCATCATTAAAAAGGAAAAAGGAAAATAAGTGTAATTGAAAGAAAAACATTTAGACGTGAAATAAAACTTCTGAAAAAGGTTTTTACCTTCATCTTTTCCTGAAGTTTCTGCATACAAGCTTCCTTATCTAGTGAATCATCTTCAATTTCAACAGATGACAAAGAAGCCAGTGCTAGTTGGCCAACATATTCCTCAAAGAATTCACTTCCAAAAAGCATCCCAAACACAGCAGAAGGATCCAACATGGAGTCCCTGTCACAAAAAAAAGGTAAAGTAATTAACCGCTACGAAGGTAATAAAGCTTGCTTGTAAACCTGATGAATATAACATCCTAGCGAATTAGTGTCTAAGATAATTTTATGGATGAACATAACTTGTTTGGAGTAACATGATAATCTATTTTTCTTCTTTTCTTTTTCTCCCTTTATAGGTTTTGGTAGTTGTACCGGTATTTAACTATACTAGAGGTAAGATTTTTGAGAAAGGGGAGAAGCAAACACAACTTAGATGAACATTGATCTGGACTTAATGTTGGCTGCATAAATTCTTTTAAACCATTTTACTCTATGTCGATCAATATCCCCTTTATGTCTGGGTAATTAAATCCATCAATAACATATTTATTCTCAACTTTGTCAATTCTGCTACTTCTTTCGGAATCCATTGCATGGGGTTATTTCGTAGGTCTACATTGAAAATATCCAGACCATTTTGAATAGTAGTCCTCTTGTCTTATTTCTAGTAGAATCACTCTTATCTTCAACTGGATATCTGGTCCAGCTTTCATTTTTCCTTGTGCTTTTCTTCATGCACTATTGGCATCTCCATCTCTACTATGCTTAACTTTGAAAAACATGGGAGACCTAAACAGATAAAACTGCAACATTTTTCCCTTAAATGAAGGGCTCTGCACAAGACTTAAAAACTATGCACTTGTATTTGGCAGCCTGAGACTTTCAGGGCTGAACCAAAATAATGATCCCATTATTTTTACTTTTACATTTAAACTTATTTTCCCATAAAAATAGCTATAATTTGGTAGCCTATTTCTAATTTAGCACTTTGATTAAAACAAGAAATCAAAATATTATTCAACTTCAACTTAATAGCTTTTTCATAGTCTTCATGATGTTTCATAGAATAAATTCATCAGTTAAAAATCAAACATACAAAAAGGGAAACATTGTTTAAGAATTAGGACTGTCAATGTGTATGTGAATAAGTCTTTTTGTATATTCAAAAACATGTACTCCTAAGTCCTAAGCAATATTTAACTGTGAGGTACATAACTATCTTTTATATAAACAGAACTTTCAAAATCATACTTAAAAGCATATAAACTTACGGTTGTACTCCTGCTTTTCCATATTTGTCGTATGCTTCACGCTTTTCATGATCACTTAGAACCTGATAAGCCTCACCAAGTGCCTTCACATATATCAAACACTGACAATAAGTACCAAATACAAGACATGAAATGAAGATGAAAACTATGGTTTCATTACTATGGCTTTCAATTTGAACAGTTAAGATGACTTGAGAAACATGTATGGGCAAATTCAATACAAATACTGCTTTAAAGTATTTAAAAACCAGTGGTAGAGCTATGGATTCAGTTCCTAATGAGGCCTGCTGGCTCTTCTATTTCCCTTTAGGAGACTTTTCTATGAATCTACAAAACTATATTTTCAGAATTGACTAAACTAGTCAAAAGTGTTAAATCTGATAGCTTACCTGAAAATTTTCGGCAGCTTTTGGATCTCCAGGATTTTTATCAGGGTGAACTAGCCTTGCCTGAAAAATACCACATAATAGAATCATATAACAATAATACATAACAAATTTCATTACCCAAATCTCATATTCTTGTTACAGTTTCAACACAAACCCATTATAAAACTCATTCAAAGGAAAACTTTTTCATCCAAAAAGAGTCCAACCAATAAGGCCAACCTTATCAAACATAGATGCATTTTTTTTATGATTACAGATCCTACAACCAGAATATAGTTCATTTATACTTCAAGGCATTGCTGAAAAATGTTTATAAAACAACATAAACAAGAATAAAAGAAAAGTACTTTCTAAAAACAAATGCAACCCTAATTCTTGTCAGACAAAGGGATAAACTCTTTTCCCTTCAAGTACAGCATCAATCTCATATCCGTTTCTGAAATTTTACATATTTCAAGAAACCCACAAATCTAAACATGATGGAGATAACATGAGAAACTTACTTTGAGGTAATAAGCCTTCTTGATTTCAGCTGCAGATGCATCAACATTGATACCCAATACATCATAATATGCTGTGTCTTTCACCATTGGTATTCTCTTGGCACTGCTTTTAGCATTAGAATTAGGCACCCGAATACAACCAATCAGTTTCATGATAAACAAAACAACAACAAAAACAAGATAAAAAACTAATGAGAAATTTCTCAAAAACGGAAAAGCTTAGAGTTTAAACAAAATGGGTATCCACAAAAAATGAAAATAAATGAATCTTTCAGCGATTAAAACCAAGAAATATATGGCATAAGAATCAATTCAGATCTCTAAATTTCAGGGGGAAATACGCATTATAAATTCATATTTAAAAAGAAAAGAAAAAAAAAAGAAGAATCTTGAACTCACATGTTATGGAAAGTGAGATGAACTGGTTAAGGAATGGTTGATGATTTGTAAAGAAGCTGAAGATCGCTATGAACCAGGAAATCAGCCACCAACCAGAAAAGAAACAACCTAAACTAAAGGCAGATTTATATTTTGGCAATCTCAATTTAAAGAGATATATAAAGAAGACTACGTGGCGGTACATGGGTCTTTTAATACACGTTTACAAATGTGTCAGCCAATAAAATGTTAAGTAACGACGTCCCATGTTGTCTGAAACCACATCGCTTCCTGTGCTAAGCAATTGTGAACATGTCGCGTCGGAATGGACAGAACAACAGCGTTGTACTTTCTGGAGGAAAGAGAAGCTTGAAAGGAAGCTTCGACGGGCCAGCCCAGCCATACGCGTTCCTTGGCCATGTTAGAACTCATTATGGCAGACTGCCATGGAAAACTTCTTATCCGAGGTTTAGATTAACGTTACACAAATTTATTCATCAAATTTTTGTCCCGAAACCAAATCGAACCCTATCACCCCTAAACAGTCTGAATGGCAGCCTGATTAATGATTATGGGTCTAACAAATATAAACGAGACAGGCTCTGAATGTTATGGGCCTGTGGCTCTTCCCTTCCAAAAGCCAGCTTCCATTGGAGCATTAGCAAAGACCCATGTCTAGTTATCTCAGAGCTTCCATTGGGCTATAACAGCATGAAGGGCCCAGCGGACCCATGATTAGATCTAAGATTACATGGTCAAACGCAGCTGGTTGTGAGAAAATTTTCAGGAGGTTAAAACAAAAATATATTTAAGATCTCCTTCATTGTTTTTTTAGTACTAAGATATTTAATACACTGTCTCATAATATTTTTAAATTTTACGCATAAATTTTGAATACCAATATTGATAAATTAATGAAATTTTTATGAACAAAAACATTAATTCTTTTTAATATAAAAAAAATGGTAACATAAAGACAAGAGAATGCATCAATTAAAAATGATTGACAATGTGGCAGTCTGTAACAGAAGTTGCAGACCATGCATATTGACTCAGTTATTGTGGTATAATGGTACTATCATAATAAAAATTAAATAATGATTCTGATTTTTGGTCAAATTTTACTTATAGAAACATTCAAGAGAGATGAAATTGGAATTTTAAATCTTAATTCCTCTTAAAAATGAGAAACAATGGTTTAATTAATCTTAATCACATATTTAAATGAATAATTACTAATTATTGAATACTTGGTGAATTTGAAGCTGTGTGGTAATTAATTTACATTATTAAACAATGGAATAGTTTTCGCATGTCACATATGACTCGTTTAAAAGTATCAAGCGGATTTGTTTTTACAATGATGTTAAAGCTTGAAAATAAGTAAACTCGAAAAATAATTGTAAATGTTAAAGATTTAAATTTTAAATTTGTTAAAATTTATTTTTTAAATATAATTATATAAATCAATTAAATTAAACATTATAATCTTTTTTTAGGTAAAAAAAAATTCGAGATAGATAAATTATTCAATCCTCTAAATAAATGTAAGATATATCGTATCTGACAGATTAAGATAAGTAGTTATAAATTGTGCATTCGAGATGATCTCAATTAATAACAATCGATAAGATTTGAATCCAAGATCTCTTCATTGAAAATGATAAACTTTAACCAATTAAATAATTAAACATTACATTCGTAACCTAAAGAAAATTGAAAAAAATAATATCTAACAGCCAATGCCCGGGGAGCCTTTGAATATGGATGGTCAGCATATTTTTCTGTTTTATGTCTACATCAAAACTCATGGCTGTGCAATTGCGTTGAATGCATGTTAGGTGAAGAATCGAAGAATATTGGGAGGTTCATCATTCATGTGTTTTATATTAAAAAAAAATGGGGCCGCACTCTTTGTAAGAGAACAGAATATTATCTATTATCAAGCAATTCGATATCATTTTTATGCTTGATTGAAATTCTATTTTCCACTAAAGCCATTAAGAAGCTAATATTCCCAATGCTAAATAAGGAATGATTTTTTGCAAAAAATGTGGTTAAAACTTAAAATCCAAGACCGATTTCTCTTTATCTCTTCCCTCCTCTTATTGATATATTCTTTTTTTTTTTTGTAAGAAAATAATCCGAAAGTAAATAAATTGTTCAATCTCACAGGTCAAGTAAAATATGTCGTACCTGATAGCTTAAGACAAATAATTACAGGTCGTGCATTTAAGATGATCCCAACAAGTGATCACCGATAAGATTCGAATCCAATACATTTTTATAAAAAAAGACGAACTTAACTAATTGAACTAACTACTTATTAGTTCTCAATGATATATTTAATATTTAATTAGAATGTCATTTACAAACGCACCGTTCATGCCCAACTAATAAGAGTTAATTCATTTATGGCCCTTTCTTTTGTCATTAAAATAATATTTTATTATAATTTATAAATAATTCGTAACATTAATTTTTAAATTAATATTAAGGCGATAAAGCCTTAGAATATAGATTTCATCATCCTTGTTCCCTCTTTAAAGCTACGGGTCTCTGATTTAATGTGCAAGTACAAATTTTTTTTCTTTATCAGGGTTTAATTAGATTAGAAATGGAAACCAGACCACCATGTCTAAATGCGCCAACTTTTTTTTCTTTAAACATTTTTGGGAATAAAAAGATTTGGATGAAAAGAAATTATTTTATTTTAGGATTAGGATAAGATGTAATCTCAATCAAAATTTATATTAAATTTATATATCGTCCATAAAAAATTATTTATAATAAAAATTAAATTTAACTAAAGTTTACAAACAAAATATTCAATTCTTAGCTGCTTTTCATAACTTTTCTTTGACTTTATTATTATATGCAGTTTTGCACTTCTTATACTTAGTGGAATATAACAAAGAAATGATGTTACATCCATAATAAATATCATCGTCTTCACATCACGTGTTGAGAATCCATTGGTGCAATAAAGATCGATGTGGTAATCTTTTAATTTTTTTCACCTAATTTTGTCTGGTTTCCCTAATATGAAATAAAACAAGGAAGCAAATTTTATAATCTTAATGGTTGATTGTCTTCCACTTTTTAGCCTAATAATAAAAAAGTCTTAGAAAGACACAAGGGTTTGGGTTTGAATCTAGTCATCCTCTCTCCATTTTAACAAGCTTTGCTCTCCTATAATTAGGTCTTAATTTATTTATTTAGTAAGGTAAATATTAATACCAAGACATATTTATTTATTTGATATGTGATTATTATTATTTTTTTAACAAAATATGATCATTATATCTAAATTAAATAGAATCGAATCTTATTTTTTAAGCAGATCATGTATCAATTATTAATTAAATACTCGGATATTTGAAATTAATTACTTAAGTTCACCATCTTACTTGTGTCAAGTGTTATATAGACTTATAATAGTAGTAGTAGTAGCAGCATTTGTTAAAAGAGTAGGTGGCATGGTTTGAATTCGACCTTGACTCAAATGTGATAATGTCATGTTCAAAGGGTTGCTTATTTTTTCTTTTATTTTTTTTTTCTTGTGTTTTGTTTTGATTATTGATTGCCTAACATGGTTACAATTGCTAGCTAAAAACATTAGATCGTGACTAAATAATTGTAACCCTTTGTCCCCTTTCAATGTTTTTGCAATTTTACGGAAGAAAATTTGTGGTATTAAAAGACAAAAATGGGCCATATTTGACAAATGTCCTTGGAAAAAGAGAGAGATCATGTTCAATTATTTTGTTTTGTTGGTTCCCAATTTTTTTGAAATGGGAAATGCAAAAAGTTATGGGAATCTAAGAAAATTAGAGCCTCTATTTTTCTCTATAAAAATCAGGTTCAAATAATGGAGCCCATAAGCCAAGTTAATTTCCTTTTGGCTTTTTCTCCATTTATATGAGGCAAGTGCTTAGCTCAAATTTCCTTTTTCCTCCTGTGGCTTGCTGTCTGTTTGTACAAGTTAAGGATCATTGGTTGGCAAGGCATCTAATCTAAATGGAAGAAAGGCTTCCATTATGCATTGTCCACAATTTGAAACAAAGTATCCATTCTGCTTTCTTTTTTAAGACTTAACACTTTTGCTTCATCTTTTCTTTATGAAAATAATTGTAAGTACTAAGAGTTGAATATCAAATTTACGAAATGTTAGTGATAGCATGATCAACCGGCATTAAACTCTAGATTCTTCTTTATAATTCTTTTCATTTCTGCTTACCAAGTTTTCCTGTTAATGTGTTAGCCTTTCCTTTTATGGGAAATCCAAAGAAAGACCATTGTTAATTTTGAGATAAGAGAACAGGCAAATCTCGGAGAATTAATATTAGTCTATTCAGATATCATGTGATTAAGTACTCGTACTGAAGACATTGTCCCCAGCCCATGCGACTGGGTTTCACAAATGCAAGAAGAGTACTCCCACTATTATAACCTCCCTTAAGAAATCATGTCTCCTTTTCTTTACTTTTCATTCCATTACCTTTTTTTTTTAACTTTAAATCCATCTTTCCATCACTCTGCTATAGCTTTACCTATATTTTGATGTATTTAATAAGCTTTTTAAATACTATTTTCTCTTCTTTTATCTTTCTTTTTGTGCTCCAATCCCATGGGATGTCTCTTGTTTTTCCCTTTGCTTCTCTTTCTACGAGCATTGAACTTTTTTTTTTATGCATGATGCTGTTAAAGATTGAACCTTGATTATTGAAATTAAAAGCTTAACATTTTACTAACAAATCTCACTTCTATTGGCCACAAGCATTGAACAATTGTGATCACTCACAATGACAATAAATAACTACAACTAGACTTTATAATTTGTAATGACCCCAGGATTTGAACATGAAAAATGGCAATTAACATTCACTGGAAATGAAATTTTGAGTACAGATTTGATAACAAATTGCAGCTACAAAATTAAACTATGTTCAAACATTGGTGTGTGTGTGTGTGTATATATATATATATATATATATATATTTCAAAAAAAAAAAAATAGTGGTCAAATGAATAGAAGAATCAGAGAGCTCGAGCTTTCAAGTTTCTTCTGGTTTTATTTGCCATGTGCAGAAGCAGAAATAGGTGTAGGAGCTGAAACTATTCTAAGTCTTAATGTTGGTTTTGACCAAAGTGGCTTTCAAGGACACGAGAGAGACATAACAGGCTGGATGTTACGAACTAAGCTTTCTCTCAACAAGCACTAGCCCATGTGACACTTGAATGGACATTTTCACCCAAGTCAGCTTTCAATAGATCGAGATCTGAACAAATAACCATAAACCATGGTTAGTCTCAAGCATTCACAATAAGATACAATATATCGAGGTCAATCTCAAGCATACACACACAACAAGGCACATTCACATCGAGAAAGAAAGAAACACATCGAGGCAACAATCGGGGTGAATTATATTATAAACGGGAATCATACATCGGGACCTCCCACCATCACCAGGGCCAGGGGGCAGCCCTTGGTGGGTGGCCTAAGCTCGCATAGCACCCGGTGAGACAGCCCAACACTACGCTGCCGGCTCACCCCCCCTAAAGAGCCTTAGAACTTTTAGAGCTATGCTACCAGTAACCGTTACAATGTTTGAAATGGGGACATTTTTTCTAGCACAAGGGATCTACCCAGCCATGGCCCTATACATGGGTGGCTCATGGCAACCTAAGTCCCGGTCATAGCCCTATACAAAGGTGGCTCATGACATCCTCCCCCACCTATTCTATCGACGTCCTCGTCGACTTACTGGCTTGAAATTCTCCAATCTTCCTCTGAAATCTCTGGAGGTCGTGTTCTCTCTCCCAACTGGTTTCTTCTAGTCCTAAGCCCTCCCACTTCACTAAGTATTCCCGAACTAGTCTTCGAGATATCTTGGTTTCCCTGTCGGCTAAGATCTCTTCGACTCGACGCTCTGAGGGTGGCTTCATGGTGATGGCGACTCTGGTTGGCTCCCTTCGGCTAATATCTGTAGGATCTGCATGGAAAGGCTTCAGGTTGCTTACATGAAATACTGGGTGCACCTTCATCCACTTCGGTGGGTTGATTTTGTAAGAAGCGTTCCCCACCTTCGAAATGACCCTTACTGGACCTTCATATTTGCGCACCAGTCTACGATCTCTCTTTTTTAAGAACCTGATTTGTTCAGGAACTAGTCGGACCAAAACCAAATCACCAACTTGGAATTGCTAAGCTCTGCGATTCTTGTCTGCCCATTTCTTCATCCGCTTTGATGCCTTTTCCAGGTAAGCTTGTGCAATCTCTGTATTTTGTTTCCACTCCTTGCTGAAGTTGAAAGCTCTCGGATTCTTTCCTCCATATTGTTCCAAGGAAAGTGTAGGGTAGCCTTGGTAGTTGTCCAGTGACCACCTCAAATGGGCTCTTATTAGTGGAAGAGCTCTTGTTGAAATTGAAGCAGAGTTGAGCAACGTCCAACAATGAAGGCTAGTCTTTTTGGTTGGCTTGGACAAAGTGCCTCAAGTATTCCTCCAACAATCCATTGAAACGTTCCATTTGGCCATCGATCTGAGAATGGTAGCTCGAAGAGATGTTGAGTTGGGACCCCAAAATCTTGAAAAGTTCCCTCCAAAAGGACCCCGTGAATCTCGGATCTCTATCACTGACGATGTTTTGAGGGAGGCCCCAATATTTGACCACATGTTTGAACAATAGTCGAGCTGTGTCTTCTGCTGTACAATACTTGTGAGCGGGGATAAATATAGCATACTTGGAGAACCGATCAATTACCACCAAGATAGTTCCAAGATCCCCAACCTTGGGTAAGCTCGAAATGAAATCGAGGGAGATGCTTTCCCACGGTTTGGTGGGTACCGATAATGGTTCCAGCATGCCCGTAGGTTTCTTCTTTTCGATTTTATCTTGTTGGCAAATGAGGCAAGTCTTCGTGTAGTCCATCACATCTTGTCGCATGTAGGGCCAATAGTATCCTTGTTTCAGTAACGCTAAAGTGCGTTGCCAGCCTGGGTGTCCCCCCCATGGGGTGTCATGGCATTCCCTCATTAGCATCTGTCTCAGCCCTCCTGCTCTCGACACAAACACTCGAGGCCCCTTGGTCCACAAGACACCATTTTCTTGCCAGAAGTATTTGGATTTCCCTTCTTCCACTAGCTTCAAGATGGCACAGGCTTGCGGGTCATTCCCTAGATGATCTCCAATCAACTTATGAATGTCCGTAGTGGCTATACTGGTTGCCATTGAGGCCATTCTTCTGAGGGCCGCCAACTCTGGTCGTCTGCTCAATGCATCCGCCACTTGATTGGTCTTTCCAGCGATATGCTCAAGGTGAAAGTCGAACTCCGCTAAAAATTCCTGCCACCTAGCTTGTTTCACCGTAAGCCTTGGTTGGGTGAGAAAGTGGCTAACGATTACGTTGTCCGTCTTCACGACAGAGTGTGAACCCAACAAGTAATGTCGCCAAGCCCTCAAGCAATGAACCACCGCCAGGAGCTCTTTTTCCTAGGTCGTATATTTCCTCTCCGCTTCGCTTAGCTTCCTACTTTCAAATGCTATTGGGTGATGTTGTTGTAAAAGCACACCTCCAATAGTAAAATCTGATGCATCCGTCTGAACTTCAAAAGGTTTTTCAATATCGGGGAGAGCTAAGATGAGATCTTTCATAATAGCATCTTTCAATCTCTCAAATGCCTCTTGGCACTCGTTGGTCCAACACCATTTATGCTCCTTCTTCAATAACTCCGTGAGGGCCGTGGTCTTGTGAGAGTACCTTTCCATAAACCTTCTATAATAGTTGGCTAGTCCCAAAAATGAGCGAAGTTCACTAACATTCTTTGGTGTAGTCCACTCTTTAATGGCCCTAACCTTTTCCATGTCCACTCGAATGTGGCCACGTTCGACAATGTGATCGAAAAAGTGGATTTGGGTCTGAGCAAACGCGTATTTCTCCCTTTTTACATATAACTGGTGGTCCTGCAGCCTTTCAAAAACCCGGTGTAGGTGTTCTTGATGTTCTTCCAAGGTGGAGCTGTACACCACATATCGTCTAAATAAATGACTACAAATTTGTCAAGGTAGTCATAGAACACCTGATTCATTAATGTACAAAATGTGGCAGGAGCATTGGTTAGTCCAAAGGGCATAACAAGAAATTCAAATGCACCATACCGTGTTACACAAGTGATCTTTGGCTCATCTCCCTCAATGATTCTGACCTGATGGTATCCAGATCTCAGGTCCAGTTTGGAGAAGTACTTGGCCCAGCTCAATTGATCAAATAAGTCGGCTATAAGCGGGATAGGATATTTGTTTCCTACGGTGACTTTGTTCAGTGCCCTGTAGTCAACACATAAGCACAAACTCCATCATGCTTCTTTTGGAATAGCACTGACGCTCCGAAAGGAGCCTTTGATGGTCGGATGAACCCGATTTGTAGAAGCTCATCTAACTGTTTTCTTAGCTCGATCAACTCTGGCGAGGCCATGTGATAGGGAGCTCTAGCAGGGGGTTTTGCTCCTGGGAGGAGCTCAATTTCGTGGTCCACTGCTCGTCGAGGGGGTAGAACCTTAGGCAACATCTCTGGCATCACCTCTCCGAATTCTTTCAACACTTTTTTGATGCCATCGGGTATTGGTTCTACTTTCGACCCTTCTTTGTAGATCGGCATGGCCACAAACGAGGGTTCCTCTCTCTTTACCCCTTTCTTGAATTATAAAGTCGAAATCATTTTCTTCCCACTCTTTGGTAAGATATTGGCTGGCACCACACATGGGTGTTCTCCTAAGAACAACAAGCAACTAGCAGCAAGGATAGGGATCGCCTGAGCCAATGTCATGAAGTCCAATCCGAGAACGACATCAAAGTCATCCATAGGGGAGACTGTGAAGTCTACCTTCCCTTTCCATGGCCCTAATTGGGTTGTCACACTTTTTGAGCTTCTACTGATCGTAAAGGCTGGTGAATTGACCGCTTTCATTCGCCCACAGTCTTTACTAATCTGAAGACCACACCTTTTTGCTTCTTCTGGTGTGATGAAAGTGTCGGTTGCACCCGTATCCACCATGGCCTTGGTGGCTTTCCCATTAATCGTCAAGTTCACGTACATCAAGCCTCTACTTTGCTCTTTCTTTATAGTGTTCAATTGGGTGCGAAGGGCACTGAGGAACCTTATTGAGCCCATCCTGGCTGGCTCCTCTTCAGCTTCTTCAACGTTCTCTGGCACTTTTGCGGACTCTTGGGATGAGGTCCTTAAGGCATTAAGGGCTCCTCGGTGCGAGCATTCAGCCACTCGATGCGGCCCCTTACAAAAAAAGTAAGCTAGCGGTTGTCTAGGCCTAAAAATCCCTGCGTTGTTTATCTTGGGCTGGGTGCTATCTCTCCCAAAGGACCTCCTATCTGATCCCCCACTGAAGGGTCGGTCCAACCTAGTCATATTTCCCCCACTCTCAAGGTTAAAGCTACTGCCAGTTGATGGAGGATTTTTTCGTTTTAAAGAGCCATCATTGTAATCATGAAGACGTTCCGTTGCAGTCATGGCCGTGGCCACATCTTGCACTTTCTGTCTTTGTAGCTCTGTCCTCGCCCACGGCTTGAGGCCCTCAAGAAAATAGAACATCTTGTCTTTTTCGAACATGTCTCGAATATCTAGCATCAGGGTAGAAAAGTTCCTTACGAACTCTCGCACCGTTCCGGTTTGCACCAACTCTCGAAGTCTCTTTCGAGCCATATACTCCACATTTTCCGAAAAAAATTGGTTTTTTAGTTCTCGCTTCAGATCCGTCCAAGTCTTAATCAGGCACTCGTCATTGATAAACTTGGAGCGCCACCACAACTTGGCATCCCCTGCGAGGTACATCGATGCCATTGTCACCTTGTCTTCCTCTGAACTTGTGTATATAGCTCGAAAGTATTGTTCCATGTCAAACAAGAAATTCTCAAGTTCCTTAGCATCCCTTGCCCCCTCATAGCATCGAGGCTCCGGCACCTTGGGCCTTTGTCCCCTGTCCATTGAGCTCAAACCCGATCTGGCCACAGCCATTTGTAGGATGCTCACCTGGGCCCTGAGCTCCTCAAACTCCTTTTAGAGAATGTTCAAGGCATCTCTAGCCTCTTCGCTCACATTGTGGAGAGTCTCGGACAACTCTCGCTGGGTTGTCTCGATCTCTCTCACTCGGTCTTTTGTCACCATATGAGTTTTCATTGCGGCCACCGCGGCCTCTAGTTCCTCAATTCTCTGCTGATGATCCGGTCCACCACTTGTGGCTATCTCATCCATTTCTCTAGCACTTCTCAATCGTGCTCTGATACCACGTGTCACGGACTAAGCTTTCCCTCAACAAGCACTAGCCCGTGTGGCACTTGAATGGACGCTTCCACCCAAGTCAGCCTTCAATAGATCGAGATCTGAACAAATAACCATAAACCATGGTTAGTCTCAAGCATTCACAATAAGACACAATATATCGAGGTCAATCTCAAGCATACACACATAACAAGGCACATTCACATCGAGAAAGAAAGAAACACATCGAGGTAACAATCGGGCATTCAATCGGGGTGAATTATATTATAAACGAAAATCATACATTGGGACCTCCCACCATCACCAAGGCCAGGGGGCAGCCCTTGGTGGGTGGCCTAAGCTCGCATAGCACCCGGTGAGACAGCCCAACATTATGCTGTCGGCTCACCCCCTAAAGAGCCTTAGAACTTTTAGAGTTATACTACCAGTAACCGTTATAATGTTTGAAATGGGGACACTTTTTCTAGCACAAAAAATTTACCCGATCATGACCCTATATATGAGTGGCTCGTGGTAACCTAAATCTCGATCATGACCCTATACAAAAGTGACTCATGACACTGGACATGTTTGGAATTGCTCCTTCCACAAAGAGTTAAACCCTGCAAACGCATCTCCATCGATCTTGTCCAAGTGTGAAAACGTGTTTCTGTTACTTAAATCTTCATTCAATTTCTGCACTTTTAGGAGTTTTCAATTTTGTCTTTTTTAATTATTAACTCTCACTCTTAAGTTTACAAGTAAGGCATGAGATGACAGATTTCGAAGAGATGGGCATAAACATCACTCTTTGTTATAGTTTAATTTGGAAAATATGATGGATTCAATGTTAAAACAGCATTCCATCGCAATGAAATTCATTTCTACTGCCCTTCCAAATCATTTGATTTTATGAGCAACGTAGCAAATAATGCTCATTTTATCATATGTCAACCAAGGGTTGAAGTGTGAAAGCAACTAGAGCAATTGAAATTCCATTAGTTTACAAATCCTTAAAAAGCAATCAAGGTTTTCTCTGTTCAATTAATCAGAAAAAGAAAGGGGTCACCATCCACAACCATAGACTTCCTTCCTGTTCAAAATTGTCAAATCCATTCATGTAAAACGAGGTAACAAGATTGGTGCGGTAATTATTTTTTTGGACGCAAACAATATTCAACTATTATCAGGTGAAGAAAAAAGAAGCAAAATAAAGAAAACAAATTAAAAGTTGTGGCCATTATTCTAAGCTCTTTGATATTTTCTTGATATCAGGTCAAACAAAAGAACTGATGTCAACTACAAGAGCTTTCACACCAGAAGTAGAAACTGCCCATAAGCTAATACAAAGCTTACATCACATAATTATAGTTAAACCCCATTTACAAACCAACAACCCCAACTGTCCTACACTTTGCCCTTATATATCACCACTGCCCACCGGTAATCATATCTTAAAAGTGACTCTGAACGAACACAAAAAGACTAAAAATTAAAAGGACTCTCTTCTCTCTTGATCTTTTTTTTTTTAGATTTTACTCCCTTCGATTGAATTCCAATAAGCTCATGGAGTTTAATATTAAAACATGTTATCCGCAGAGGCCATGATAGGCTGATTCAAGTAGGCCAAATTGAATGGGTTAAGGAAGCTGTCAGCAGGCTCAGTGAAAGCAAAGTTTGTTGAATCTTCAGCATCAAAATTACCACCATTACTTCCATTCAGGAAACTGATGATCTCATTCAAAGACTGTAATCTGTGGCTAAGCTCATTGACTTGAGCTCTAAGCACTGAGTTCTCAGCCTCAACATTCACGTAAAGCTGCGTGGTGATGTTTATACTTGTAATGAACTGATGATTCTCTTTCCGCAGCTGAGTTACCTGAACCATGAGATCATCCAAATGCTTCTGCTTCCTCATCCTGGACCTCCTTGCTGATTCTCTGTTTGATATCATTCTCTTCCTTTTCCTTTCATCCATCAATGCCTGCAAATCCTCCTCAGACCCTGAGTTTGTTATCAAAGTTGATGACCCTGAAGATGTAACACTGGAGGGAGCCGTGGAAATTGCAGACACTTTGGGCAGATTTTTTAAACTTTTTTTTAACACACAGTGAGTAAATCAAGATTCAAGAAAGAGATAATTATAATAATAGCAGGACCCAAAGTAAAATAAAAACACTCCTAATAATGATAAATAAGGCAGATAGATAGTAGTAGTAAATTTATTTATAGATTATACACTATGTAGTAGAAATTAAAGCCAAAATCATGAAACGTAATACAACCAGTAGAGGAAAACAACTGAGAATGATTGAACAAGATGGGTTCTGCGAAAGAATGTGGAATTGATCATAAACCCGGAAAAAAATATTTCACTGAGAATTGGAGACATGAATCTCAAACATCAAGAACAATAGATTAAGCATGAAGATATTGCTGTTAAAAAACCTCTCCTTGGAAATTAAAAAAAAAAAGACTTTAATACTTCTTGAGACGGTCTCAAGAACACCAACCTAGCAGCTCCAAAAGAAAAATAAGATAAAAAGGAAAGATTTTTAATGGTAGGTAATGAACTTTGAACCCAAAAGAACTCAACTTTGACTTCAACAAGAAAACCCCATAACTTGGTTTTGGATCAAAGAGAAGAACATGAAAACAGCTTGGGTTGAAAGCTGGAACTCAAGATACATATAAAAAAAAAAAAGGAAAAAAGAAAAAATTCTAACAAGGGGAATCTGGAAAATATGCTAAAGGACTGATAAGAGAAGGGAAGAAAAAGTAGAAGAGTTCCTTAACTGAATGGAGGCTGATTTTATAGAAGAAAAAAACAAGCCAACAAGTGGATGAAAATTTGATTTAAAAAATAGAAAAATGTAAAAAAAGAAAAAAAAATTAGATTGAGAAAATGAAAGAAAAAACAAATAAAGCAAAGGAAAATAAAAAAGAAAATAAAAAGTTTGGAATCTCCCCATAGACAAAAAAGTTGATGGGACATGTGAGGTGAGGATGAGAGAGATGGCTCCACAACTGGATACATCTAATGGGAAACTATCTCTCAGTTTATATCATGGTGGGTAACTGTAGTTATTTCATCAAACTGTTACTGCAAATCAAGCATTTTACATACAAATTCAGAGGTAGAAAATTGATAGCTCACCCCAAAATAGTAGTAGTAATGAAATAAGAAATTTGTTTAAAAAATTTTGAAATAAAAATTTAAGCATAAAATTATCTTAGCATTTATAAGAAAATTGATTGGAAGTCTATTGATTATGTAACATATATGATATCATGTTAATAATGCTTTATTTTAAAAAAGAATTATTATCTACGTCTTATAAAAGTTTGGTTGATAGTATGATAAAGAAATAGTGACAGACTTATGTAAATAATTTTTTTTAATTTATAAACAATATGTGCTTTTCACCTGTTTTTTAAATAAATTTATAAATGTCATATGTGTAATTTGAATTTTTTATTTTTTATTATTCCTTAATGAGTATGAGTCATTTTATTAATTTTGTTAATAAAATTTAAAATTTTGATAGTGTATCTAATAATTTTCTTATAAATTTCTTCTAATGTAGTTGGCATGAAAAACTCTTGACTTATTTAACATTTATGTTCCTTTTTATTGCTGATTTTATCACTTTTTGCCTTATTTTATAATAATTCTTAAAAAGTATGATAAAAATAAACATAAATAATATAAAATAAAATTATATTAATTAACAAAAATTATTAAACTGCAAAAAGGCAACATTTTGCTAAAGTAACTTCATATTTCATATGTTATTGAAGACAAATTATAGTGCTACGACGTTAATTTGATTAGTAAAGAATTCGATTTTTTTAATAAAATTTTAATTTTGAATTTTATGAATAAAAAAATAAATTTAAAAAAATTTATCTCTTTTATGAAATTTAATTCAATTCGATTATGAATCAATCAAAATTTAAATTAATTATCCAACTCTAAAAGATTTTAAATAAAATTATAATACTAAATTTTTTTATTCAAATAAAATATTCTTAAATTTTCAAATTTCTCCCTCCTTCCTTTTAAGTTTCTTCATATTTACCCCTAAAAAAATTAGAATCAATATGTTTTACATACATTGATCTAATTGGAGACTCTCACTTTAAAAATTTTTAAATTTGAACTATTGGGTGCTCTTAGTTGAGAAAAAACCTTTTAAAAAATTTGTCAATTTTTGTGTGATCTTATAATGTATATTTGATAAGAAAGTTATACATCCAGACAAATATTGGGAAACAAAAAATAATATTTAAATTAAAAAATAAAAATAAAAAAGTTTCTCTTAGTACTCGAGGAAAAACAGCCCAAGATGGTACACGCTTCCCCAAATGTTGCCTATTTTTCAAAAAAAGAAAAAAAGAAAAAGCCTGTACCAGCTCTGATCTTTTGCTTCATTCACGATGTTTACCTCTGTCCATTTAATTTAATATTTTCGCAGTTCTTTTTTTTTTTTTAGAGTATTTTTAAAATATGTCATTTTTTTAATATTTAATATTTAATATTTAATATTTAAAATTTTTATTTTTCTAATTTAAATTTTTTAAAATTATAATATTAAATTTATTAAAATTATTATTTTTTAACTCTATAAAAATCAATACATACCGAATAATATGGGACGTAATGGTAACTCACTGCTGCTAAATTTGGACTCTGAGCTTCCCATATAGGTCTTGGGCAATTAGTTATCAGTAATATTATAAAATGTCTAAACCACCCTTTGAATGATCGACATTATATGTTCAATGATTTAGGGCAAATCTGTCTTTCAAATTGTAGGCCATGAAGATCCTTTTCCAAACTTACTGCTTCTTCACTTTCACTAGAGACTGCGAGAAGCCCCAATTGAAAAAAAAAAAAAAAAAGGATAATTATTAATGAATTGAAATTTTGAAATTTTTTTAGAATGATTCAAATGGTCAGAATTTTTTTATTTTAATTTATTTTTAAATTTTAAATTTATTTAATTAAAAAAATTACACATAAATTTTTCTAAATTTCTAACCTTTAAATATCGATTCCAATATTATACTAATTAATCTAAAGGTCAATAGTCTATCTCGTCGGGGCGTAACAATAGTAAGTATGGCTAGAAAGAGTTTGGACCAAATAAGGTTTTCTCACTTGCAATACTGGATGCTGTGCGTTTTAGGTTACTAAAATAATTCCAACATGTTGACGTCATAAAATTTTCTGTGTACAAATTGACAAATTTTATTTTATTTTAAATTTAAAATTTATTGGTAATTGAATCACTTATTCAAAGATGACTCGAAAGCAGGATATGATTTCCGTGTTTTAGGACGAATAAAATACGACATTTATCTTCAAAATAAAAAATTTTTTGACTCTAAATAAGATTATAAGATAACCTTGGCCAAAACAGGAAGGAAATTTTACAAAACTCAATTGAAAAAGTGTCGCTAATGATGAAAATAATAGTGACGAATGTTTAAAAAATGGTTAATCGTTTTTCCACCCAAAAAAAAATGTTTAAGAAATGGAGATTAGTGGAGTAATAGTAAAATTAGCAGCCAAAGAATTAAAGTTAGACACGCAACATGTTAATCACTGGATTTTATGGTCCTAAAACTTGTCTTTGGACGGTGCGTAGTGTGCTGACTTTAACAAGTAATGATAATGGAAGTCAATAGATGGTTTATGTGGTATATATAACAAGGATTATTATTTCATACGTAATTTAAATTTAATGAATCAAATATAATTACATGTGTTACGCCTAATTTCTTTAATTTTCATATTCATCAAATTAACACATTCTCGATTTTACGTCACAATAAAAGAAGATGGATAACCAGGTTCTTTGCCACCACACAACTGGAGCTGCTTCTTTATGGGGAGACAACTCGCCTGACATATCAACTAACGATTCATCAATAAATTATTTCAAAATATGCCAATTTGTATAAAATAATTAAATGTAATTCATTTTAACTATCTTTCTAACATATTCACTAACTCTAACATATTCACTAACGTATCATCAATAATTTATCTCACGTTATTTTAATTTGTATAAAATTATTAAATACAATTTATTTTAGCTCATGTAAACTTTCCTTGAATTTCATGTAAACTTCCCATCAATTATTACCTACTTACGTCATATTATTGTCCCATGCCTCACATGTATCTAATATATTCTAAAATTGTTGTCCTTTAAGTTTTTTTTCATATTTTTTGCAATTCATCATCTTCTTTCTTAATCTCAATCTTATATAGTTTATTGACTTGATTTTCGAAATACATTTCGAAAACTAAATTTTAACGCCTTTTGATTGTACTCTTTTGCTGCTAGTCCGAATTACTTCCAACTTATCATATTTCAAAATACCCTCGACAATGTATTTTTATATTTATTATATCAATACATTCATTTTTAAATATATGTATATATACATATCTTAATACCTGTTAACTCTTTTAAATTATTCATGTCATAATGATTTTATGTTCAGGAGAACTCGATCATTAAACATGATAAAAATTTTCGGAGTTACCATCAATCTTTTTATAGAATGTGATTGGCCACAAAAAATATCGTCTTTTAATAAAAATCTTAAAATTAATTAAAACTTACTAAAAAAAGTTTACGTCTGCGAAATCAAAACTAAGTTCAAGAATACGGTTACAAGTGAGGAAGATATTAACACCTTCATATCACCTGTTTAAATAACAATACCATTTAAACATGTGTAATCCTATAATTTTAATAACGTTATTTTTTTATTTAAGTTTAATTTTTTAAAATTTATTTTAAAACATTTTTTTCTGTTACAAAATTAACATTATTATTTATTATTATTATTATTATTATTATTATTATTCTCCAACACTTTGGTGAAATTTATAAAAAATCATTATTTAGAAAATATTTCAAGAAAATTAATCATTCACAAAATTCTCAAAACTTTGTCATAAGATTTTAATTATTTATTTTAAAAATAAATTTTAGGAACATCCCGACTCTTTGGTGAGTTCTCGAAATTTATTAAACAAATTTTAAAATTATCCCGACTCTTCGATAAAATCTTAAAAAATTTTGGTAAGTTTTAAGATTACTTTTTTTTGCCTTTTTTTTTTCCTTTTGTTTTAAAGATTAATAATAATAATAATAATAATATAAACAAATTATATTTAAATAATAATAAAATTAAAAAAAACAAAATTGGTGTCTATAACTACCCTTCTTTGCTTGTTTCTGAGAATCATGAATAAAGTAAAGACAAAAATACACTAATTTTGTTCAAGTAAACACATACAAAAAATGAAATATTGAATATAAATTTTTTTTTTTGAAAGAAAATTTGAAAGGCTCCTCTAAACAGAGGCAATAAAAATTTTAAATTTAAAAAGCTTATCTCACTAGAGGCAATGAACTTTAAATTCAAAAGCCCATTTAACCAAAGGCAATGAATTTTAGATTTAAAAGGCTCATCTCACCAGAGATAACAAATTTTAAATCCAAAAAGCTCCTTCAGCCAAACGCAACAAATTTTAAATTCAAAAGGTCCCTCTTACTAAAGGCAACAAACTTTAAATTCAAAAGGCTCATCTCACCATAGGCAACAAACTTTAAATCCAAAAAGCTTCTTTAAACAAAGGCAACAAACTTTAAATCCAAAAAGCTCCTTTAACCAAAGGCAACATACTTCAAATTCTAAAGGCTCCTCTAACCAAAGGCAACGAACTTTAAATGGCTCATTTAACCAAAGGCAATAAACTTTAAATGTTAAAAGGTTCTTCTGACCAGAGGCAACGAACTTTAAATGGCTCTTTTAACTAAAGGCAACAAACTTTAAATTAAAGATCTAAGAGGACTTATAGATTATGCCATTTGGTTTACAAATCATGCCTAATTTTGATAGAATCCTCTGACCAGAGGCTCTTAAAATTAAAAAGCTTTTCTGATCAGAGGCAACAAACTTTAAATTCAAAAAGGCTCTTCTGACCAGAGGCAACAAACTTTAAATGTTAAAAGGCTCCTCTGACCATAAGCAACAAACTTTAAATGTTAAAAGGCTCCTTTAACCAAAGGCAATAAACTTTAAATGTTAAAATCTGAAAGGCAATGGTATTTGAAAGATTTCTCTAAATAGAGGGTTCACATCTTTCCTATTTTTGACTTTTTTTTTGTTGGTTTTGAATTATCTTAGATCCATACCTCTATCGTGTCACATGAATGCGTGAATGACATTTTCATGTTTTTGCAATGCCATACAATAAATGATGATCATGATGCAAATGCACTTACTATGCAAATGAAAAGACTATATTATTTCTCTCTTTTTTTCGTTGTCATTTTCTTTTAATCTTCAAAATTTCTCAAAGTTTGTTTCCTTTCTTCTTCTTTTGAATCCTATGCATATTAGCAGTTGATTAAATTCAAATAAAAAGATTTCTCTTTATATCTCATATTCCATGTCAACCACTTTATGACTTATAGGCCACTTTTCCCATTAACCTTTGTTCCTTACTATTTTGCTTATCATTTTAAATCTTTTTCAAAATAATGTGTGTGTCTTTTATGGTCGTTGTTATTCCTTCATCATCTTTTGAATTTCAAACAATTATAGCACATTACATATTTCTTTTTTTAATGAGAGGGATAAAATGAAGGATAAACAAAATGATATTTTATTTCGGTAAAAAGGAAAAGTGTTTCATGCATTATCAAAAAGGATATAACAAGGACAATAAGTAATCACATAACAAATATTCATAACATCATGAACTAATTCATCGTGGATTATTTTCTAAAGACTTTTGATTGGTGCCCTTGACTTTTCAAAAATGCAACAAACCAAACTAGTCCAAAACCATTGAAATCTTCTGGCACATATTGAGAATTGAGCCACTTCATTCATTATCCTCTTTTATTTTTATCTAAACTGCTCTTTCAGGTTTTTAACTTAGATATCTTTTCAATTCATTTGACTTTTTTTAATTTTTTTAAGCATAATACTTTTTTACTACATCGACATTGACTGAATTTGGCAGATCATTTCCATCCATTATTGCCAAGATCAGTGCCCCATCAGAAAAAACTTTTTTCACCACATATAGGCCTTCCCAATTAGGAGTCTACTTTTTTCGAGGATCTTATTGGTTAGGAAAAATCTTCTTCAATATTAATTCTCCCTCTCAAAATTGTTGTGGGTGAACTTTCTTGTCATGAGCTTGCATCATTCTTATTTGATATAGTTGGCCATGGTAAAGTGTAACTAATCTCTTTTCTTCAATGAGATTCAATTGTTTATATCGAGCGCGAACTCACTCAGCTTCTTCTAACTCAACTTCAATGAGAATGCGCAAGGAAGAAATTTCAAATTCAATGGGCAACATTGCCTCCATCCCATATACCAATGAAAATGGTGTAGCTCCTGTAGATGTGCAAATCGAAGTTCAATAAGCATGTAATGTAAATGATAGCTTTTCATGCCAATCTTTATATACATCTGTCATCTTTTCAATAATTCTCTTTATATTTTTTATTGGTCGCTTCAACTACCCCATTTATCTTTGGATGATAAGGTGCTGATTTATGGTGGTTAATTTTAAACTAAGCACAGACCTCAGTCATCATTTTATTATTCAAATTAAGAGCATTATCCGAAATGATCCTTTCTGAAAGGCTATATCGACATATGATCTCTTTCTTGATGAACTTATAAACCACCATTCTTGTCACATTAGCATATAAAGCTGCCTCTACCCACTTTGTGAAGTAATCAATTACCACTAAAATGAATCGATGTCCATTTGAGGCTTTTGGTGCAACAGGCCCTATCACATCCATTCTACACATAGAGAAAGGCCAACGTGTTGACATAACATGCAAGGATGTTGGAGGAACTTGAATATTGTCTACATAAATTTGACATTTGTGATATTTTTTAGCATAGTTAATGTAATCTTTTTCCATTGTTAACCAATAGTATCCTGCTCTTATTATTTGCTTAGTCATCATGTGACTATTTGCAAGAGTTTCATAAACACCTCAATGAATTTTTTCTAATAACTTTTGGCTTCAGCAGCATTCACACACCTCAATAATGTTTGTTTCGACTTCTCTTATATAAAATTTTTTCATCTAGAAATAAACCCATTGCCAATCTTCTCAAAGTTCTCTTATCATTCTCTGATATGTGCCTAGGTACTGTTGATATTTAACATATTGTAAGATGTCAAAATATCATAGTTTTTCATCAACTCTTTCATCAACATTTAAACAGTGAATAGGTTTCTCTCGCAAACTTAATTTGATGGGTTAGATTTCAGTATTTTCATTTAATTTGAACATTGCTGCCAATGTAGTCAAAGCATCAGCCATCTGATTCTCTTTTAGAGGTAAATGATGAAACCAAATATTCTCAAATTTTTTGATCAATTTTGATATGTACTTTTGGTATAAAATCAATTTTGAGTCTCTGGTTTTTCATTCTCCTGGCAATTGGTATATGACCAAGGTAGAGTCTCCATAAACTTTTAAAGTATAGGCCTTCTTTTCAAGAGCAGTTTGAAGACCCAAAATACATGCTTCATATTCTGTCACGTTATTAGTGCAATCAAAATTTAGTTTCGCAGTGATTGGGTAGTAATCCCTTTTTAGAGATATCAAAACTATTCCAACTCCATGCCCCAAAACATTTGATGCAACATCAAAATACATCTTTCATATACTTTCATTATGCTCTTCTTTATCTATGTGCATTACAGACATTAAGTCTTCATCTGAAAAATCAAATATCACAGACACATAATATTTATAAGCATGTTTTGCAAGAAATTCAGCAATAGCACTTCTTTTAATTATCTTTTGAGACACATATAAAATGTCATATTCAGAAAGTAACAGTTGTCATCTTGCTATTCTTCCTAACAATGAAGACTTTTCAAAAATATACTTGATTGGGTCTAATTTTGTAATAAGTCAAGTGGTATGATACAATATGTATTGTCTGAGTCGATGAGCCGTCCAAGCTAGTGCGTAACATATCTTTTCCAATGGTGAATATTTTGACTTGTAATCAGTAAACTTTTTACTTAGGTAATAAATGACATGTTCTTTTCTTCCTGTTTTATTATGTTGCCCCAAAATACATCCCATTGATTTTTTATGTACTGTTAAATACAAGATAAGAGGTCTTTCAGGGACAAGCGACATTAATACTATCGGGTTTGATAAGTATTCTTTAATTTTTTCAAACGTCATTTGATAATCTTTATCCCATTCTCCTGACCCGTGTTTTTGAATAATCTTAAATATGGGATCACATTTGGTTGTAAGTTGAGAAATGAAATGAGCAATATAATTCAATCTCCCTAAAAATCTCCTTACTTCTTTTTATGTGCGCGGAGGTGGTAGCTTTTGGATGACATGTATCTTATCTGGATCCATCTTTGTTCCTCTTTTACTTATAATAAATCTCAGTAATTTTTTTGAGGTTACACCAAAAATGCATTTAGCTGGATTGAGCTTGAGCTAAAATTTTCTTAATCGATTAAATAGCATTCTGAGATTAGTTACATGATTTTTTTCTTCACGAGATTTGGCAATCATGTCATCTACATACACCTCTATTTCTTTATGCATCATATCATAGAATAGAGTTATCATGGCTCTTTGATAAGTTATCCCGATATTTTTCAAATCAAAGGGCATGACTTTATAGCAAAATATTTCTGATACTGTTATAAAAGTAGTCTTTTCATTATCTTCTTGTGCCATCTTAATTTGATTATAGCCTGAAAATCCATCCATGAATGAAAATAGAGAATACTTAATGGTATTATCCACTAAAGTATCAATATGAGGTAATAAAAAATTATCTTTTGGACTTGCTCTATTCAAATCTTGATAATCAATACACATTTTTACTTTACCATCTTTCTTAGGTACTGAGCCTATATTTGCCACCCATTTGGGATGTTTGGCCATTTCTAAGAATCCCACATCAAATTACTTTTTCACTTCTTCTTTTATTTTCAGTAACATTTCAGGTTTCATCTTTCTCAGCTTCTATTTAATTGGTTTGCACTCAAGTTTTAGCGATAGCTTATGCACTACAATTTTAGTATCCAGCCTCGGCATATCTTGATACAACCAAGTAAATACATCTACATATTTATGTAGTAACTTTATCAACTTTTACTTTATTAGTGATGACATTGAAGTACCAATCTTAACCTCTTTTTTAGTTTTTTCATCCCTCAAATTAATAACTTCAGTGGCTTCTTGATGAGGCATGATTTGCTTCTCTTCTTGTTCCACTAATTTTAATAATTCTGAGAATATTGCATGGTATTTCACATTCTCTTCATCATCTAGTTCACCAATATAAATAAAATTTTTAAAATCAAATCCTAGAATATTGTCATGATGATCTTCATATTCATTATTCAGATACCTAAAAATAAATGAAATGGACGAAATGTAGAAAGATGTATAGAATGCAAGGAATTGAAATGAAAGAGGCAAAAGAAATGGACAAATATGCTACATTTGTCATTTATTCAATTGAAAATAAGGAAACAAACACACATAAGACATTTAATGCTTTTAACAAAAGCATTTAGATTAGGTTCAACACATTACTTTGGAGAAATTTAAAAATAATAGGTAGCTCCTCAACATGCCAATTTTTTAGTTCTACATCAGGATGAGTAAGATAAACCCATGGACAGCTTGGATCTTCATTCTTCTTTTTTTCACCCATCATTTGTATTAAAAATTCAACGAAGATATCTTCTAACGATGGTGTGAACTCTTTTTTTATGTTGCCCGCTACATCTGGATGGATATAACCAGCTGAGATGAAAGTCTCGTAAAAGGGGAAAAAAAGATAGGCTTTCAATTTTTACTTTTTACCTTAAAAAATGAGCCAACCTTTTGTTTTATTCTATGAACTTTATTCTTCCTTTTCGAGCTAGCTTGTACCTCAGTCCAAATCGATCATCTTTCTTAGGCATCATCCATTGTCATTGTATCCCCTGTAAGTTAGCCACACTTGTTGTCATTTCCTTATCATTTTTTTAAGTACCATTTTGAAAACTTTGGATAGACATGAAATAGGCACTTTTGATTCTTCACTCATATAGGTTACATATTTCTCAGTTACTTCAACATATAATGCAGTAGAAGGTTTAGTCACCAACATGTCTTTTTCACCAGCAATAATGATCACTTTTTCATCAATTATGAATTTTACCTTTTGATGCAGAATGAAAGAAACAGCTCCTACCATGTGAATCAATGGTTTTCCCAAAAGATAACTATAAGAAGGAGCGATATCCATGACTTGAAAGATTATATCAAAAGTACATAATCCAATTTGGATTGGTAGCTCAATATCACCTATCACTTCACGATGAGTCCCATCAAAAGCATATGACTCATTTTCGTGTAAGACATGTCAATTGACAATCTAGATAGTGTAGTTATAGGCATGACATTCAAAGTAGATCCATTATCAATGAGCATATTTGTCAGTGTATGATCTTTGTATCTTATGCAGATATGTAAGGCCTTAGCATCACCTCTACCACCAGGTGAAATTTTATCATCACTAAATGATATATAATTTCCCACTGTGATATTTCTCACTATGCGATCAAGTTTCTCCAAAGATATATTATGAGTTACATAAGCCTTGTTGAGTACTTTGAACAAAGCATTTCTATGAGGTTCAAAATTTAACAATAATAAGAGCATAAAAATCTGAGCTGGTAAGCGATTTAATTGCTCCACCACACTATATTCATTGTGCTTAATGTCAAAAACTCACAAGCCTTTTTTTTTGTAATCGAATTTTTACATTCTCAATCTAAGACTAGGTGAGTCTCTTAATCGTTGGGTAATTTATCTTCTTTTTCTAAGCTCGTTTCTTTTTTTTTGTGTACTCTTTCAAGTGTTTTTGGGGTATAATAACGCTCACTTTGAGTTATGCCCTTAACATTAGTTATGTTTACTGTACTTGCATCATATGAGCCATATTGAAGAAAACCATTATCCAAACCTTGTGATATGATATTACAATCATATTTCCAAGGGATTGCTTTATCTTATTTGTATATGAATGGGCTAAGGACTTAAATTATCACCTTTGGCATAGTTGTATAAACTAGTTCGTCAATTTTAGCATTAATTTTTCATCATAAAAGATCGTGACAGGCTCAAAATTCATATGAACTAGCTTATTAACCTTAAAACTTGATTTTTCTTTATAGAATATGGTAACATGCTCAAATTCATTCGATAAGGCCTATTTTTAGACAAGTTTTTCGTCACAATATTCACTAAACTTTCTTCATGTTTTTCATAAAATTCAACCAAGAAAGAATTCATTATTCTCTGTAACTCCTATTGAAATACTTTACAATCTTGAAATGAATGACCAACCATCCTCATATGGAATTCACAAGTGTGATCTGAATTATATAAAAAATTCCATCATTTGAGTTTTCAGGTATTGGATGAATCATATTTATTTTCACAAAGGTAGCAAATATTTCATCCATAGGGGTTTTGAACTCGCTTACTTCTCTTTTAATATTTTGAGTTGTCTCATTATTTAAAATATTTATTGATCATTCACCATGATTAGGTAACGGATTGGCCTCCACACTTGGTTCAGCCTTAGTTGTGAAATTTAAAATTTTGTTATCAATCAAGCTTTGCACCCTACGTTTGAAAGCTATACAATTTTTTACGGAGTGACCTTGAATTTCATAATGATAATCGCATGAAGCTTCAGGATCATACCACTTCGGATATAGAGGTTTCAAAGGCTTTGTAAGCTGTTGAGCTATAAGTATTTTTGGAATAACTGAGGGAACAATTTTATGTATGTCATAGGAATTGGATCAAATCGTTGCTGCTCTCGATTATTTTGAGGTTTTTTTTTATTAAAATTTATGGTATTTGCCTAAAGGAAAAGTCATGGTGAAGGTGCTCGGGGGTGAACATTGGCTTGAAAAATAAGTGTCTGGGTTTGCATTGGTTGGTAATGGTATGGGTTTTGGAAAATATTAGAAATGGTTGGGTAAGAAGATTGGTATACAAGATATGAATGGTAAGGGATAAAAAGTCTTGGCTTTAGTTTTTTAATGGTGACAACTTGAACTTCTGCTTCTTTTTTCTTAGATGGTCTTTTTTTTTTATCTAGAAACATTACCTCCATCAATCTTTCCATTTTTAATGACATTTTTTATTATCTCTCTCGTAATCACCATATCAGTAAAATTTTTCATGGCATGACCAATGAACCTATTATAGTATGGTGCTCGAAGAGTATTGATGAACATAATAGTTGTTTCTTTCTTGGTGAGAGGAGGTTGAACTTGAACGGTAACATCTCACCATCTCTGGGCATATTTTTTAAAATTTTCATTAGTTTTTTTTTTCATGTTTTGCAAGGACAACTTATCTGGAGCTATGTCTGTTACATGTTTGTATTGAGTAACAAATTCTTTGACCAGATCTTTTCATGAATGAATATAACTCCTGTCTAATTGAATATACCATCAACAGCAGATTCTGTAAGACTATCCTAAAAATAATGGATAAGCAACTTGTTATTGTTTGTATGCCCAATCATTTTTTGACAAACATAGTGATATGTGCCTGAAGGCATTCGGTTCTATCATATTTTTTAAATTCTGGTACTTTAAACTTTGGTAAGATTACCAAATCTGGAACCAAACTAAGTTCACTGGCATCAATTATGCCAAAAATATGTACACCTTCAATAGCTCGCAGCTTTTTTTCTAAGAGATCTAACTTTTACTGTACCTTTGTATTTTCATATTGTTCAGGCATGCCTTTTTTTAGTTTCTCCTGTTCTTTTGGATTATCTAAATCTAAGACCATAATGGGTTCAACATGACTTGTTCCAATATTTAAATCAACATGTCTTTGACTATGTGGTTGAACCGTGAAGGGAGGTAAATTAAACTAAGCATGTGGTTACCTTTCAGGCTGTGTCATTTGTGGATGCATTTAATGAGAGGTTTGAGCATAAGGTGGAGTAAACCCTAGTGGATACAATGGATTTTTCCTATCACTGGTATTTTCTTAGGCTTGAGGCTCTTTTTCAGTAGTTACTTCTTCAGCTACCCCTTTTTCTTTAGTCATTTTCCTCATCATGTCTATCATTGTAGCCATTTCTTTCCAAGTTTCTTCTTAAGTCCTAGTCATTTGTTCTATCAACTTTTGTTGAAACCTAATCATTTGCTCCTGCATAACAAATTAAGCTTTTTTTATCCTTTTTATTCTAGATACTTGCTCACTTTTCATGATTTTGACTTATGAGCAAGTGTTGTAATGATGACAAGTGATCTGATTTATGTTTTCTCGATGGCCTAACTATCATTGCACCTGATTAAGTTAAAGGAAACTCTTTGAGATTTGTTATTTTGACGTCTCTTTCTTTTAGTCATGATGTATTTTTTAAAAAATGAAACACACATATGATGCATGAATGCATGAATGTAAAAGATGTGCTTATTATATATCCAATATTTGTAAAAGATTTTAAGTTTAGACTTGAACCACCATATCATAACTTCACATTATCCTTACTTAATACTTATTTCATTACAATATTAAAATTTTCAAAAGAAGCGTCCCACATACTTGTGCTATTCATAAGCATTCTTTAGAAAATTGGTCAAGCGTTGGCTACGTTGTCATGGGTAAACATTTTCTTTCAATTGTTTAGCTTTTTGGGCCATGTCTCTTGCTTTGAAGCTGACTTCTCTTATATGTTCTACTAGGTGAGCGGCTTAAAATTCTTTTAACTGATATTCTTTTTTCTAATAGTATACTCTATGTATAAATTGATCTCGTTCCTCTCTCAAAACTTGAATGACCTTACTTTGATAATGCATTTGCTATTTCAAGTCATCTACAAGACTTTGTAGTACCTTTTTTTTCATAAATTGACTTAACTCTTCTTTTTTAGATAATAAATTAGAACAAAGCTGTTTTGTATTTTTTTTGGATTTTTTAAGCTCTGTAGTCATTATGGCGATGGACTTATGCCAGCTTTTAAAGATCTTTTCTTATTCTCTTTCAAGCCTTCAAGATTTTGCTTCACTTTTATCAGTCTTGTCTTTTCACTCATTAATCTCATACTGAAGCCTTTTCTTTTCAAGCTCTCATATTCTTTTTCTTTTTCAAATTACGCTTCATAATTTTCATATCCTCATGAATCTTTTCACAATGGGTGTCTTTTTGGTGGCATGGTTTGTTTTCTTTAGAATTAACTTTGCTTGTGACCCATCGACTTCTTCATATCAGATATTTAGGTATGACTTTATCTTTATATCCCCTACGATATACTCTCTGAGTCTGCTTTTACTCTTTGATAATCTCTTTTATCTTTATCATAAAGCCTGATTCCTCAAAAAAGAATTCCAATTCTTGAAGCCCATAAGTCATTGGGATAAATTGCTCTGACCCTAATTGTCAATGAACCAGTGTCGGAGCATAGCTTATACCTCCCCACAGTCCTAAGAGTGGAACCCATGGCTTATCACCACACATGTATAACATGACTTCCCGTGGCATCCATGGAGCTCTCCATATAACTTGAGCACTAGTGAAATCTTGTAAAATTAATACCCACTCTTCTTTGGTCTTTGATTCTGATCACTCAACATTACAGCATTCTTCAATTGGCCTACTTTTATTACTATAAGTATGATAAAATTTACCCATAGGATGTTAAAGATGACTTTTTACCCAAATACAGAGTAACTGTATACACCCTATGAAGTGTCATCCTTTTCTTCGATAATGATTCAATTATCTAAAAGTCTTTACCAATATAAAAGGAACACGATTGATTTTATTATCCACCTGCTCGAGAAAGTCAATCATTGATACCTCAATGTACCCCAGGACCTTTGAAAATATGATAAAGCCATTAATTGCCAAAGCTATCATTCTCATACCTCGTTCATCCTCTAAGTGTTTAATGATGTAATCACGTAAGATTTCTCATAGGATACAGTCACTTTTGCTTTTTGTTTGGATATATGAGTTCACATTTTGAGTGGGGGCTTTCATCATATAGGTGAGTTTTTTTTTTAGATCCAAGTTTTTGACCTCGCCAATAGATTTTGTATGGATTGGAAATATGCAATCGTAATAATGAAGTATATTTTTTGATAGTCGGAGCCATATCTATTTTGTTGAATATGAAACATCTGTATACAAGATCCTAAAACTGAATTAAAGCTCTTATCAATTGATTTTTCATAGGCACCTCAAGCAGTGAAGCAATATGACCATATTTTTCCTCAAAAGTCATCTTCCTAGAAGTTGTTACACAGCGCCAAATCTCGACCAACTCAAAAATATCATTTTGTTGAAGTCCCAACTTGATTTTTTTTGGCAAAATTTCTTGTTCAGATTCTTTTAAACAATTTCTCATTCTACTTTGGGCTTCTAATGATAGAGTTATCACTACATTGGTCTCTTCACACATGATGAGCTTCAAAGCTACGAACATCATGATGGTGTTTTCGAAGCAATACTGAAAATCTTCTTACTGATATTAGCATATTGAGAAGCACATCCCGTATGCAAGTGTTTATGATGATGCATGATCATGAAACTAAAGAAGAGCAAAACAAAATAAGGTTAGTAATCATATTAAAATAAATATTCCTAATGTGTCCTAATTTAGGGTATAATAAAAAATGGTATGGCCCTACTAAGGTTGGTTTTTTAAAGTTCACTATATGCATGGTTTGGTAATTAACATAGGCTAAAAAAGTTTCCAAATTAATCTTCACTGTTGTCCACTCTAAACTAGTAAGGCCTCCAATCCTCACCCATAACAAGCTACCGACAGAAAGGGTTTAACTTGAGTGAAAGTATTTCGCTAGCCCAAACGGAGATATTATAACCTCACGAAAGCGTAGGTACTCTACTCCCTCCTAAGAAAATATATATTTGGGAGCCTGAGTATAAAGCTCATGCATGAATGCAAATGTGCACGTGTGTAAGGGAATGTAAAAAATAAAATTAACAATATAATTAGCAATAATATAAAACAATAACATATCACAACCAAATGAAAAAAAAATTAATATTTGAAGATGAGATAAGAAATTAAAATTAAATATCGAAAAGACCATGAAATCAAAATTTGGATGATGCATGTTTAATTTTTTAGCTTGACTCTCAGGCATCTCCAGTGGAGTCGCCTAGCTGTCATAACGATTTTATGATCGAGAGAACTCGATCGCTAGACTTGGTGAAAATTTTTTAAATCACCACCAATCTTTTTATAGGGTGTGATTGGCCACCCAAAATATCATCTTTTAATAAAAATCTTAAAATTAATTAAAACTTACTAAAAGAAGCTTAGGTCTATGAAATTAAGACTAGGTTCGGGAGTATGGTTATGAGTGAGAAATGTTTTAGCACTTTCACATCGCCTGTTAAAAAAACAATACCATTTAAACATGCGTAATCCTATAATTTTGATAACATAATCTTTTTTTTATTTAAGTTTAATTTCTTAAAATTTATTTTAAAACATTTTTCTTTGTTACAAAATTAACATTATTATTATTATTATTATTATTATTATTATTATTATTATTATTATTAATCTTTAAAACAAAAGGAAAAAAAAATGTCTTTGATTTCAACTCTGACAGTCGAAATCAAGCAGCTAGAGTGGTCCAAATTTCTCCCTGACACTACCTAACTTGACAGCATAAAATTCGGTGAAAAAAAGTCATCAGATAGATCTCCAAATTTTTCACAAAAATATCCAAGGAGGTTTGGGATTTAAAATCCCAGAAGCTCTATAAATAGAGCTAAGTTTCATAGAAAGGGAGAACAAGAAGAACAATAAGAGGGAACATACACAATAAAAAAAAAAACCAATAGCAAGCACATAAAAAAAATTTTTCGACAATGAAATTCTCAATCTAGGAAGTTGTAGATTTTTTTTTGAAAAATTTGTGCTTAGAAAGATGTTTAGAAAGTGAAAAGGATCACTGTAAAATTTTTTAAAATTTTTTTGGATATTTTTTAGGTCGTTGAAATCTGAAAAAATTTAAAATTTTCGGTGATCGTTTGAACTTTTCGGTTACTGAAATTTGGGTTCATCATCAAAATCTGAAAATTTTGAATTTTCTGGCATTGGCTAAAGTTTTTGGCCACTGATGCACAGTGACAACCGACCGAAAATTGAGTTTTACAGAGATGACGAAGGGTGCTGAGATTTTAGAGAGAGAGGCTATGGGGTAGAGAGAGAGGAGAAAAAAATTAAGAAAAAAACTAAAATAGGCCTTCTAAAATGACATCATTTTGGGCGACTGGACCGAACCCAACCTATGCAGGATCCGCGCATCAACTCGAACCATTTCGCAGGTTTTTCCTTTTCTTTTTCTTTTTATTTTTCATTTTGATTTTGATTTTGATTTTTTATGTTGATTTTTATGTTGTTATTATTATTATTATTGTTATTTTATATTATTACTGATAATAATTTTTTAAAAACAAATAAATAAATAGAATAAAAAATGAAACTGAAATAAAATAAATAACCTATAAAAATATAAATAAAAAATTTAATAATAATAACTACTTAAAGGAAATAAATTTTATTACAAGTAAAAATATTATTTAAATTTCACCAAAGTGTTGAGATAATTTTAAAAAATAATTTTTGCTAAAAAATAAATAAAATTTGATAAATAAAAAAATAAATTGTTTAAATGAATCTTTTAAATATAATTTTTAGAGAAAGCAAAAAGAGTTTAATTTTTTTTAATTATTGCAAGTAAAATAATTTTTCGGATTCCACAATAGAATTGGGATAATCCAAAATTATTTTCACTAAAATAAAGATTGATTTAAACAATGTAAAACAATAATAAAAAATAAAATTAATAATAATTGATATCTTGAATTTTTAAAAATATATATATAACAAATTGAAAGAGTTCGATTTTGTTTAAACAAGAGATTAATATTTAGATTTTACCGGTGAGTCGGGATAATCTAAAATTTTTTTTATAAAAAAATATAATTAAAGAATAAATAATAAAATTTTTTAAAATAATCATAATAAAGATTAATTAATTTATTCCTTTAACTATAAAAAAATGATTTTATTTAGGATCTTGCCAAAATTGAGATAATTTTAAAACTTGTTCAAAATTTTTTAGAATTTCATTGAAGAGTCGGGATAATCTTAAAATTTGTTTAATAAATTTTGAAAATCCATCAAAGAGTCAAGATGTTCCTTAAATCTTTTTTTAAAACAAATAATTAAAATTTTATGACGAAGTTTCGAGAATTTTGTGAATGATCAATTTTCTTGAAATATTTTCTAAACAATGATTTTTAATAAATTCTATTAAAGCGTTGGAGAATTTATAGAATACAAAATAATAATAATAATAATAATGTTAATTTTGTAACAGAGAAAAATGTTTTAAAATAAATTTTAAGAAATTAAACTTAAATAAAAAAAGATCACGTTATCAAAATTATAGGATTACGCATGTTTAAATGGTATCGTTTTTTGAACGGACGACGTTAGGGTGCTAATACTTTCATCACTCATAACCGTATTGTATAACCTAGTCTTGATTTCACAGACCTAAACTTATTTTAGTAAGTTTTAATTAATTTTAAGATTTTTACTAAAAGATGATATTTTGGGTGGCTAATCACATCTTATAAAAAAATTAGTGACGACTCCAAAATTTTTTATCAAATTTAATGATCGAGTTCTCTCGGATAATAAGAGGAGCCTTTTGAATTTAAAATTTGTTGCCTTTGGTTAAAAGAGCTTTTTGAATTTAAAGTTTGTTTTCTTTGGTGATAGGAGCCTTTTGAATTTAAGTTCGTTGTCTTTGGTTAAATGGGCTTTTGAATTTAAAGTTCGTTGCCTTTGGTGAGATAATTTTTTTAAATTTAAAGTTTTTATAGCCTCTGTTTAGATGAGCCTTTCAAATTTTCTTTAAAAAAAAAAAATTTTATGTTCAATATTTCATTTTTTGTATGTGTTTACATGAACAAAATTAGTGTATTTTTATCTTTGCTTTATTCCTGATTCTCAGAAACAAGCAAATAGGGGTAGTTGTAGGCACCAATTTTATTTTTCTTTATTTTATTATTATTTAAATATAATTTTTTTATATTATTATTATTATTAATTTTTAAAACAAAAGAAAAAAAAAGTAAAAAAAAAATGTCTTTGATTTCAACTCTGGCAATCGAAATCGAGTAGCTAGAATGGTCCAAATTTCTCCATGACACTACCTAACTTGGCAGCATAAAATCCGATGAACAAAAGTCATCGGATAGACCTCCAAATTTTCCACAAAAAATATCCAAGGAGATTTGGGATCTGAAATCCCAGAAGCTCTATAAATAGAGCTAAGTTCTGTAGAAAGGGATAACAAGAAGAACAATATGAGGGAACATATACAATAAAAAAAAAAACCAATAGCAAGCACACAAAAAAAAAATTTCCTAAGAATGAAATTTTGATCTGAGAAGTTGTAGATTTTTTTTTGAAAAATCTGAGCTTGAAAAAGTGTTTAGAAAGCGAAAAGGATCACTGTGAAATTTTTTAAAATTTTTTTGGATATTTTTTAGGTCGTTGGAATATGGAAAAATTTAAATTTCTCAACGACCATTTAAACTTTTCGGTAATCGAAATCTGGGTTCATCATCGGAATCTAAAAATTTTTGAATTTTTTGGCATCGACTGAAGTTTTTGGTCACCGGTGCACTATAACAACTGATCGAAAATTGGGTTTTACCACAGCCGACGAGGGGTGCTGGGATTTTAGAGAGAGAGGCTCTGGAATAGAGGGAGAAGAAAAAAATAAAGAAAAAAGCTGAAATAGGCCTTTTATAGGTGCCCTAAAACGACGTTATTTTGAGCGTCTATACCAAACCTGACCCACGTAGGATCCACACACCAACCTGAACCATTTCGTAGGTTTTTCCTTTTCTTTTTCTTTTTATTTTTCGTTTTGATTTTGATTTTGATTTTTTATGTTGATTTTTATGTTATTTTTTTATGATGCTATTATTATTATTATTATTATTATTATTATTATTATTATTATTATTATTATTATTATTACTGGTAATAATTTTTTAAAAATAAATAAATAAATAGAATAAAAAATGAAACTGAAATAAAATAAAGACCTTAAAAAATTAAATAAAAAAATTTAATAATAATAACTACTTAAAGGAAATAAATTTTATTACAAGTAAAAATATTATTTAACTTTCACCAAAGTGTTGGGATAATTTAAAAAATAATTTTTGTTAAAAAATAAATAAAAATTGATAAATAAAAAAATAAATTGTTTAAATGAATCTTTTAAATGTAATTTTTAGAGAAAGCTAAAAGAGTTGAATTTTCTTTAATTATTGCAAGTAAAAATAATTTTTCGAATTTCACAATAGAGTTGGGATAATCCAAAATTATTTTCACAAAAATAAAGATTGATTTAAACAATGTAAAAAAATAATAAAAAATAAAATTAATAATAATTGATATCTTGAATTTTTTTAAAAATATATATAGAAAATTGAAATAGTTCGATTTTCTTTAAACAAGAGATTAATATTTAGATTTTACCGGTGAGTCGGGATAATCTAAATTTTTTTTATAAAAAAATTTAATTAAAGAATAAATAATAAAATTTTTAAAAATAATCAAATAAAGATTAATTAATTTATTCCTTTAACTATAAAAAAAAAGATTTTATTTAGGATCTTGCCAAAATTGAGATAATCTTAAAACTTGTTCAAAATTTTTTAAGATTTCATAGAAGAGTCGGGATAATCTTAAAATTTATTTAATAAATTTTGAAAACTCATCAAAGAGTCAAGATATTGCTCAAATCCTTTTTTAAAACAAATAATTAAAATTTTATGATGAAGTTTAAAAAATTTTATGAATGATCAATTTTCTTGAAATATTTTTTAAATAATGATTTTTTATAAATTCTATCAAAGCGTTGGAGAATTTATAGAATACAAAATAATAATAATAATAATATTATTATTAATTTTGTAATAGAGAAAAATGTTTTAAAATAAATTTTAGGAAATTAAACTTAAATAAAAAAAATCACATTATTAAAATTATAGGATTACGTATGTTTAAATGGTACCGTTTTTCGACTGAGCGATGTTAGGGTGCTAATACTTTATTAACTCGTAACCGTACTGTATAACTTAATTTTGATTTCACAGATCTAAACTTATTTTAGTAAATTTTAATTAATTTTAAGATTTTTACTAAAAGATGATATTTTGGGTGACTAATCACATTTTATAAAAAAATTGGTGGCACTCCAAAAATTTTTATCAAATCTAATGATTGAGTTCTCTCGGACATAAAATCGTTATGACAATTCAATTTTAAATTCATGTAAATTTATTTATTAAATTTTTTTTTATTATTGACATATAAGATAATATTTCTAAATTTTTTTTTAATTAATGTCTCACATGCCATTATTTTCTTCGGATGTTTCAACTTAGCTTCGTGACGAAGAAAACATTAGTGGGCAGCCGACCTAAATAAGAAAATGAAAGCAGTGGGTCTATAATACGGAAATTCGTTGGTTTTGGACAAATTGGTTCAGCTTCCAAAATCCTAAATATATTTGTTACATTGCTTTTGCTTCCTTTCTCTTTTATTTATTCTTTCCCACGTGCAAAATTGCTAGCAATATCTAGATGAAAATTCACGTGCATCATGCATGTCCTTATTTATAGTGACAATATGTTAACAATTATTGTCTTAAAACAATGAAACTAATGGAACATAAATTTAAAAATTCTTCCATCTGCTTTTGACCTTTAAAATGTTTTGTTCATTACAAAGACAGCCTTTTGTTTTTTTTTTTTTTGTTTTAAATTTGTTCTTATATCTTTCATGTATATTATATAGTATTAACATGAAACATTTTTATTAAAAATGAAATAATGAGCAAGCTTTCATAAGTGCACTTTGACCCGAAAACCATTTTATGGAAGTGGGAAATACCATTTTATTTGGGCTTGTGCACGTTTTGAGATCCAATGAGGGGACTCACTTTGAATATTACCAATAGTACGGACAAAGACTTTTGGAGACCTTTGGACAACTTAGGGCTATCTTTCAAATGAATGAAATGATTCATCCGATAGTTTTCAGCGAGGCTGAAGCTTGATTTTCAACCTTCATAATTTAAAATGCGATGATACATATAAATATAATATAATAATAAAATTTAAAATTTTAATAATTATTACATATATAATTAATAAAATCAAAAAAATATATTTTATGATATTATGTTAATATAAATTATAATACATAATTTTTATATAAAATATAATATAAATAAGTAAATTTTAATATTTTATATGATATAAATATACAAATTTTAAAATTTAATCTCCGGTAGATTTTTAAAAGTTTTGGCCTCTTATATTAAAAAAAAAAAAGCCTTTAGATAAAAATTCCTATGGTAATAGTTGTGTATCCCGTTAATAAAATATTAAAATTTAATTTTTAAACATCATAATTTAAGTTCTGACCAAAGAAAAGAATTTCTATTGAGATGTGGATTCTATACTATTAATTGGACCTCTAAGAGTGCAAAAATTTTCAGCACTCGGAGCATCCAAATAGGCCTAAGCCATCTAAGCTCAAAGATGGGCTATTGGACTATGAAAACGAAAACTGAAATTGTAGCTTACTTGGTCCAAATTGAGGCCCAAAATAACTCCCCCTATTCGACCCAGCAGCCCTTCGGACTTTGGTCTCCTAACGCAATCAAAGCCTGTCTATACGACAACAAGATCCACTGCCATTTTTTTTTTTCAGCTTTGGGTTCGAAAGTTTCTGGTGATGGCACGGATGGTGTGGATATGAACTGAGGATGACTTTCATAGCTTTTGTTTTTCAACATGACGATGACAAATTGATAAATCTGCAAAAGTTGTTACTATATTTTGGTGAGGGAATATTATGTCCTTGTAACATGCTTTCTTGCTTTGTAATTTATATTCCAAGAATCTAAACTACTTTTGTAATGTGTTGTTGCAGTGTCTGTCTGTTATCTGGTTCCTTTGACGATTCTTGATAATCTTACTTTTATTTGATTTATTAAAGTCACTGCTGCGCTGTCTAGATGTTTGGTGAACCATACCTTCTTAATTTCCTACCTGTACAAGCTAACAACTGATACCTTCTTATATTATTATAGCTGTAAATGAAAGTAAATCCTCATAAGTTTTAATATAAATTTAATAAAAATAAAAATTATGTTTCATGTTTAACATTTTAATATAAATTATATCATAATAATTTTCATATTATTTTATATATTTGATAAAAAAATAAATATAATATTATACACAAATTATTAAATCTAAATAAATTCACGGTCACAATATAATTTAAGTGACATGATTTTAGGATAAAGCGGATAAACTTAAAAAAATTTGTCAATTTTTTTCAACTATAAATTGGGATTTATATATTTTGTCAAAGCATATCTATAGAACATTTTTTTTTTAATATGGACAACTATTAATGCTTCAAAGCCTTCCATAACAATTCCAATTTGCAATGGAGAATAATCAAAAACTTTGAATTTGTTGGCAATTTAGCATCTGTTAAGGCACCGTGTTTGGGAACAACGTTTTTTGACCTCTTGATTCTTTGTTACGTCTTTTAACAAACTTTTTTTTTTCTTTGGGGTTGAGCTATTTGACTGTTTTCCTCAAATCCAATCATTTAGGAGACAAAATGGAACCTCCAAGGTTTCCAATACCTTGCAACCCAATTTTCAAATCCTTAGATTCCATCTGATGGCATTCCAATTTTGAAATTTTCTAACCTGTATTATTAAATAGAATTTGATTTTTACGTATCAAAGAGGTTGTACCTGAAAAATAAAGTGAAAGATGATAATTGTTAAAATTTAAGTATTAAATTTATTAAATGATATTTTTTAAAATAATTACATGAATAATTGTATTAAATATCAAATTCAAATTTATTGTTTAAGTTAAAATTTTTAAATTTGATAAATGTATTTTATTTTATTATAATAACTAAAGTTTTTTACTCGTATCATGCATGAAAATTTTTATTATATTTTTTATAATATTAAAATTTTAAATTTATAATAATTTTCATGCTTAAATTAAAATAAAATTTATATATTTTGAAATATTTGAATAAATATAAATTTTAAAACATTAATTGATTGAATAAAATTATTTAAAAATATCAATAATATGAATTGTCCATGAAACGTTCATATATGTAAATTTTATCAAATTTTTATATATATTATAATATTATATTATATATGATTCATTCACTTATACAAAAATTAGATTAATGATTTAGAGAACATGTGAATTTCGTACAAAAATTAACAAATCAGACAATTAATTTGTGGTGATTTTTTTTTTTCATGTAAGTGATGGGATATTATTTGTATATATAAAATTTTAATAAAAAGTTATATATTTCATTATTAATGCCTGACATTTTAAATGAAACATCCAATATCCAAAACAAGACATTAAGAAATTAAGATTTTAATTTAAATTTTTTATTAAATTATTAGATTGAGAGGTTTATGAAACGAAAAAAAAAAAACTCTCAATATGATTCAAAGTACATGAAAAACATTTGATGCTTTTTTCTTTAAATTGAAAATTCATTGATTCCTTGACCCCTCCAAAGAAAAGTGTTTTACATAATTTATTGTACAAATTTCGAGAACAATAATTGAGTGAAAGTGTAAAACTCTTCATGCAAGCGTGAGGCATGCAATAAAATGTGGCTTTTTTTTTTTTTAATTTCCATCATCGTTTCTTGTCCCACTGTAAATCTTTAAAAGAACAAAAAAAAAGAAAAGCAAGGCACGCATCCTTTATAAAAAAAAATATTAAAAGGAAACTTATTAAAGAGAAATACGAAAAATAAAAAAAGAAAACCCAAAAAGAGAGAGTATCGACTTGGAAGTATATGATTCGAAATCCACCACGTGCTCAATAAATTAATAAATAGTACCGTATTATTAACACACCGTCTGTGACCGAATCATCACCCAATTACACCGCCCGGAATGTGTACTGTTCACATATCGTCGGCAGCTTTCTCGTTCTGTGCACTCCCTCCCCATTTTCTCGCCACGTGTCCATCATAAATATCCGGGCCCCACTTCCCTCAATCAACTCCTATAATGGCCCCCTTCCATGTCTTTCTCTCTCTCTCTCTCGAAAAGTTGCCATTCAATTCCTCTCTCTCTCTCTCTCTCTCTCTCTAAATTCGCCGGCGAATTTCTAATTTATTTTAGAACCGAAATTCTTTTTTTTTATTTTATTATTATCAGTTGTGGACACAGTCTCCAAGATCGGTTAGAATTCTGGTCAGAGGCATTTATGACTGTCGATCTACCTCGTGATCCGTGACGCAGAAACACGATTAATATAATAATTTTTCTCACAGAGGTAGAAATTTCTCTCTTCCTTTTTTTCGTCGCAAATTAAATTTAAACAATAAAAGAAAGGCAAAATTCAAACACCTGAAAAATTGTACTCTTCAATCTTCCTTATTCTTGCTTGTTGATGGTAATGCGGGGTTTGATAAGGTCCGTGCGGGTAAATTGATACTCTTTGGACCCTAATTTGACCGATTGGGAAGTCAGGTCTCCGGCGGCGCCGCCTTGATTCTTCGTGACGGAGATTAGATGTCGGGGCCACTGGATCGATTCGCTAGGCCTTGTGAGTTTAACTTCTTTCGTTTCATGAACTGATTTTACCAATTCTAGGGTTTAACTGTAGCTAAGTTTGCTTGCTGAGAAGATTTTGGTAGTGCGGATAAAGGAGGAGAAATTTAAACTCGATTTAACCGATAGAGAAAGGAATTCGATTCTTGTTTTAGGGTTTCTGAAGAATTATCAGAAATATATATGAGAATTAGAAGAAAAAAATAGAATTTGATTTTCAGATTAGTTTTCTAATTCTTTCTTTATCTAATAACACTACTTGTTTGTAATTGTAATTTTCTGGTTGTATGTCTTGAGGCAGGCTTTGAGGGGTTTTTGGGTAGTGATGAGAGGAGAGAGAGGAAATCTGATTTCGAGAACTCAGAGGATGAAAGGCGCACAAGAATTGGATCCTTGAAAAAGAAGGCGTTAAATGCATCTACTAGATTTAAGCATTCTCTCAAAAAGAAGAGTAGTAGAAGGAAAAGTGATGGCCGTGTTAGCTCTGTATCCATCGAGGATGTTCGAGATGTGGAGGAGCTAAAGGCTGTTGATCAATTTCGACAAGCATTGATTATGGAAGAATTGCTTCCAGACAAACATGATGACTATCACATAATGTTGAGGTGCTCTCCTTCTCTTAATTTTATCTCATATTCCCCAAAATTGTAGTTTTTACTATTGGATGATTCTTTTTTAATATTGCAATGCAAGTTTTATTGGCACTGTTCTCTCGTCAAATGAGCAGTGGACCGCCTAATTAATGAATATTCTATCTCCAATATATAGAAATTTCTGTAATGATTGGTGAATGGTATGCTTCATGATTCACCGATTATCTTGACGTGAATTTGAATTGGCTTGATAAGGGAAATCAATACGAAGAATTGTGAGTCTATTGGTCTTATTTTGGTCATGTTCTTTGTTTTGTTTTTTCAAAATGTCTTATTTGTGTTTGCTGATGTGATATATCTTTTTTCGTTTGAAGCCTTTTTGGATCATCTCTGCTGCTCTCTGCTTCTTTACTTGCCTTTCCAGCTTTGAATACTGTGGCTAGTAATAATTAGTTTCTTCCTTTACTCTTATGTAGGTTCTTGAAAGCACGGAAGTTTGATATTGATAAAGCTAAGCACATGTGGGCAGATATGCTCCAATGGAGGAACGAGTTTGGTGCTGATACCATCATGAAGGTAGTTGCGGTTAATAATTTGCATGAAATAGTATTGGTTATCATCCATGTTTTTCACTGCATTTATCCTTAATTTTCAGGATTTTGAGTTCAAGGAGTTGAATGAGGTTTTAAGGCATTACCCTCATGGCCATCATGGTGTTGATAAAGAGGGAAGACCTGTGTATATAGAAAGATTAGGAAAAGTTGATCCCAACAAGCTCATGCAAGTTACAACTATGGATCGGTATGTAAAATACCATGTCCGGGAGTTTGAGAAGGCCTTCACTGTGAAATTTCCTGCATGTACAATTGCCGCAAAGAGGCATATAGATTCAAGCACAACAATTTTAGATGTTCATGGTGTGGTATGTTTCTTGTAATCACTTTTTGCCTTGTTAATACCTTATATTTGGCTGCGAATTAGTAGCTAACTGCTGATTGTTTTGTTTTCATCTATTTATCAGGGCTTTAAGAATTTTACTAAGTCTGCAAGGGACCTGATTATGCGACTGCAAAAGATTGATGGTGACAACTACCCTGAGGTCTGCCATCTCAATGTGCTTGCAGGATGAATTGCAAACTTATGGTTCTAACAACATTTTTATATTAAGTTTTTTTGAGCTGAAATTTATCTTCGGGTCTTTTTTATTTTTGCAGACTCTTCACCAAATGTTTATCATTAATGCTGGTCCTGGGTTTAGGCTGTTGTGGAACACCGTGAAGACATTTCTTGATCCCAAAACAACTTCCAAAATTCATGTATGTTAATACTTTTCTGCAATATTTTTGAAATTGAGTATACTTTCTTTTTTGGCTTTTGATTTCTCATTTATTTGTTGCTAATTTATAATTATACATATATTTATCATGAAATGACTTTAGGTTATTGGAAACAAGTACCAAAGCAAATTGCTTGAGATTATTGATGCCAGGTAAATGCACTTAGAACTTTCATGACATGATATATTGTTATCTTGTCTTTGTTTTACTCCTATTTGCGATACAATTTTCATCATCATCTGTCTCGCTCGAAAAGAAAATATGTTCTTTTACTATATTTCACTTTGTTGTTGCCTCCTCCTGTCTAAAAGCTAATGGCAATTATCAAATCCATTCAGTGAGTTGCCAGAATTTCTGGGTGGTAGCTGTACCTGTGCAGATCAGGGAGGTTGCCTTCTGTCTGATAAGGGGCCTTGGAAGAACCCAGAAATATTGAAGGTTATAAACTAGCGTTGGTATTTAGTATATGTTTTTAATGCTGCTAATTTCAAGGGCTTCATCATTGTAGTTGTTTGTAACAAAGAAACACTTTATTGCATGTGTTTCTTCTCAGATGTTTCTTAATGGTGAGGCACGGCGTGCTAGACAAGTTGTAAAAGTTTTGAATAGTGATGGGAAGGTTAATGCTTATGCTAAGCCACAATATCCAATGGTATATGATCTTTCTAACTTTCAATTGTCCTTGTCTTCTGGAAAATTTTGATAGTCCTGTTTTGAGGTAAAAGTTTTGCATTATCTCATTGCTTATTGTGCTGTGTGACAGTTGAAGGGTAGCGATACATCCACCGCAGAATCTGGATCAGAAGCTGAAGATATTGCATCCCCGAAAGCAATGAAGAGCTATTCCCAACTTCGGCTGACCCCTGTTCGTGAAGAAGTGGGTTTTTTTTTTACCTTTTAATCTTCCGTGGTGGTTAGGGTATTGAAGTACTTTGCTTTTAGCTGATAATATGTCGGATTACGTTCATTGTGAGTAATATAAACTGTTGGATAGAAGAGATCTTAACATGGAATTTTGCTTTTGGAACACTAAAATGCTTTGGAATATTAGTTTCATTAATATGACCCAGCAATTTGCATTCTTTTTAGGGTTTTCTTTGTTTTGTTTGGTCGTCAACAACATGCTATGACCTATGAGAATCATAATGACTTAAAAGGGTACTTGATGATGACTTCATTATGCATCTTATTGGGTTCTACACTTAAGTTTAGTATCATTGTTATTTTTAGCAAAATTGCTAATCGACTTGTATGGCTTTGTAAATTATGCAGGCTAAGCTCTTTGGGAAAACGAGCTATGCTGGTAACTTCTCAGGCTATGATGAATATGTTCCCATGGTAGACAAAGCTGTTGATTCTAGTTGGAAGAAACAAACCTCCCTGTTGAGGCCTGCTTCCAAAGGTTAACAAATATAATCTCGTATAACATGTCACCCTTTGAGATGCTACATTTCTTCTTAAAACCATGCTTAGACCGTTTATAACATGCTTAAGAAAATGAAATGCTATTTTGTGATTCAGGTACATTAGTGTTGCCTGAAACTCCTAAGACCCCAGAAGGAATTCAAGCTCGGATTTTGCTGACTCTTATGGCTTATTTCATGACACTTTACACTGTCTTCCGGACAGTAGCATGCCATATAACTGGAAAGCTTCCTAACACAGTTTCCGGTCATTGTCAAAATGTTCCTGAACTTACCCCTGATGCAACTCAAGAGGAAGAGTTTCGCCCCCCTTCTCCAACCCCTCCTTTTACTCAGGCAGATCTTCTATCTTCGGTGCACAAGAGGTTGGGTGAGCTTGAGGAGAAAGTTGGTACTCTACAAGCAAAGCCATCTGAGATGCCTTATGAGAAAGAGGAATTGTTGAATGCCGCTGTATGTCGTGTTGATGCCCTAGAAGCAGAGCTAATTGCTACCAAGAAGGTACTGTTGGCAATCTTAATTATGTTATTATTTTCCAAAATATCGTCCATATTTCTGTTAGAAGTCCCTGAACCGTTTCCTGTGAGTAGGTCATTCACACGTAGTGTCAAAGTGACAAAATGTCTCACCTTGGTACTTTATTTATGAATTGTTTACATGGCTATGGAAAGAATTAAATGATTTATGGTGAATTTCGCAGCCTGGGTACTTTATTTATGAATTGTTTACATGGCTACGGAAAGCATTCAATGATATTTTCATTAAAGCATCTGGTAGTGCTAAATGTTGTATTTTGCATTAGTGCAAAGGTTGGTAATAAATCTTCTCTGGAAGTTGGATTTATTACCTGTTATTTTGAAAAACAAAAAACCAAAGCCTTTTAGGCTAACTGGCTCCTCTGACTGCAAATATTTTGCAGAAATCTCAATTTCCTCTAGGGGAATATTTGTTATCAACTGATTAATCAGTTATTTTGGCATGCTTACAAGGCTTTTTAAAATTCTTGCAGTTGTGGTCATTCTTGCTTTCATTCTCTGAAGTTTCATTTCTTTTTGCATGTATTTTCTATATTGAATAGGCTCTTCATGAAGCTTTGATGAGGCAAGAAGAACTGCTTGCTTACATAGACAGTCAAAGGGAAGCCAAACTGCGGGTACGTCATTGCATTGGTTTTTCCTATTGTTTATGTACATTACCTAGATTTTATGCATAATTTCTTATGGTTATATCCGATCTTATTGTGCTATGGTTGTGGCTGATATTCCTCTCCGTTTCAGAAAAAGAAGTTTTGCTGGTGATATGCTTTGCTGATGGAGAGACTACAAAAATCAATAACTGTTTTGAGTTCCTTTCTGTTTTACTGTTCAACTTCAACATCAGCCGCCTATGTTGATCTTGTGGAGGATATACCGCTATGAGCAATGTAACTGTGTATCCGCTCATAATTGAATATAAATCCTACTGCCCAGAAATGCACAAGAACCATAATGGAACTGTCTTTCTTTCGGCTTATTTCATTTCCCTACTCTTTTTCCTATGTAATGTCTGAAATTGTCGCACTTCTTAAAGTAAAAGGGTTCTCATATTTATATATGTTGCTTTTGGAACTTTGTTGTCAAAAGTTAGATTTGTTGAGCTTCACTTATATCACGATTTCTAACGTTGTAAGTTCCCCTAATAAATACTTGGCTTAACATGTCAGAACCCGGTTTTGAGGTTTTACTGTTCGACATAAAATTGTAGCTGGGTACTGCAAGAAACCAACCATCGGAGCAACCATAATGTTCGAGAACTAACTACAACTGAGGAAAACAAGAAAATTCTCAGCTCTCTTCGAACAGGTTTCAAAAATTGTCTCTGACAATGAGCATTGAAGCGATGACAGAAAGTGATTGCGATTAGAGGTTCAAATCCTCGACTCTTCACCAGGCATTGACGGAAGAAACAGGAATGATATGTAAGGACATACTGCAATAGCAGATACTATGTAAATGGTAGTCTTGTTGGTACTAGGTATAGTAAAGTTTCAAGCTAAAATACCAGGTTGTGGTCAGAAGAAACTTGAGAAAGGCACTGATTTTTATCTCCTCCGTAGCCAAGATTTCTGCTGTTCTTTTTCTTCACTTTTATTACGACATTTTTAACTTTATCATGAACATTACAATTAGGACCAGCCAAGACCACTATTTGAGCCAATAATTGTTCGACGTATACACGAAATTTCAGAAAAAATGCCTCAGGGTCTTGAAATAGAATATATTACAAAGCAAAACAATATATGAAAGGAATTCATATGTGGGGCTGAATATCATCAATGCCACCAATATCAAGTTCAGCTTTACCAGCGGAATGGGTTCTGCAACCACAATCCAAGAAAATGAGATGTGAGATACTCCTGAATATGTAACTGAAATTTGCATGATCTTAACTAGTGAAGCAGTAAAAACTTTGATAACTTACAAACTTCTTCTTCTTCTTTTTCTTGTCAATGTAGGTTTGAAGCTCCTGCTGTTTATCGAGGGCTTCCTCAAGTGCCTGCATAAGTAAGAAAGGAAACAAACAATTAAGATTCAAAGACAGTGACAAGCACATGCACTTCATCGGATTCTTCAGGATTTGAGTTTAAGATAACCAAGCTGTAAGTATGTACCTTCTTAGCTGCAGATAGCTCTTCTTCCAGGGTGCAGACCCTGCTTAAAGCAGCATTCAACATCTCCTCTTTCTCGGGTGGCATAGCTGCTGGTTTCCCCACAAGGAAACTCACCTTCTCTTCCAATTCAGCCATGCGTTTCATCATGGCGAAGTAGTCAGCGCTAGTGATAGGTGGTGGTAGCTGAGCGGCATGGCCTGTGATCATTGGGTTAGCGTAGTAAACTTGACCACCATACAAAGCAGCTTCAGTTAGTTTCCTTGGCATGCTGCGGGACAAGCGAACCATGGTTACAATACCCATAACGAAGGCCATGATTCCTCCGAAAATGTTGGTGCTCATTCCTTCAGTAGCGCTCCTATCATCCTTCATGTAGTAACAGTCTGCAGTTTTGGGGAAAAAAAGTGGGGAATGAATGGTGTCATTGGTATATTCTTATACTCAACAAAATTTATCCAAATGCAAAATCTACATAAAATATTAGATTCATCTACTCATGTAATGTAATGTTTTTAGCAGTCGAAAGTATAAGGAATCAGCTCGTTAGCAAGAATATCTACCTTTTGACAAGGCAAAATTTTCATTTCCCAGTGATTTAGGCCAGGAAGCATCTACACTTTTGTCAACCATTGGAATAAATTTGTCATAGGGAAAGGAATCCTGGCACTTTTTCTTGATAGGAGACTGCAATATATAATGACATGTACTTATGTTAACAGAAAAAAATTGAAAAGCAGAAACTGAGATATGAAATATCATGTTTGATTATTTACAAATTTGATAAATTATATTTGACAATGTATTTGAATTTGACTAATTGGAATATTTAGCTGCATAAATCATGATCTATCTCAATTCAGGATCTCATATGCACTAGAAGTCTAGAGCTCCTAATTTCTTTGCATTGTGGACATGGCAATAATAATGAGAAAACTTACTTCAGCAACAGGAGATAGTGGTGTATTCTCTACATGGCATTCAGCAGTGTCCAAAGCTGTTTCTGCATCGGAGGAATAACTCCTCTTCATGTCCAAAACATCAAAGAAAATGTTAGGCATTCAACTAGATATTGAGGCCTGGGATAATGTGTGAAAATTGAAGTGGCAGAGCCTTGGTTAGGAGTGACTACCTCTCGGCATGGTTTCTCCTCAACGCCTGACATATTCCTCCTTGTGCACTTGGCTTCACCATTGTGAACCCTCTAGCTCAGAAAAATGAAGTACTCAGTTTTATCATTGCACGTACAATTGCAAGTATAATGCAATATATATATATATTACACCAAAAATCAATCAATCTTTAGGTGAATACCTTTAATATTTCTGGATCGTTCCATGGACCCTTGTCAGAAAGCATGCAACCGCCTTTGTCAGCACAATTACAAGTACCCCCCAAAAACTCTGGCAGTTCACTGTTGAAAACCAAAACAAAGAAATGTTTTAGCATAGAAAGTTTGAAATGCATTGCACATTTATAATTATTTGTCAAAACAACATACTAAGAGAAATTCTTATCCTGCAAAACTGATGAGAAAGACTTACTTTGCATCAATTACTTCAAGCAATTTGCTCTGATATTTGTTACCCAAAACCTGGTCGATATAATGTAAAGTTGTTTAGCAACATTATAGTATCAAAATCAAATGTAGTGTCAGGTAAATTGGCGACTTATACTTACATGGATTTTTGCAGTGGTCTTTGGGTCAAGGAACGATTTAACTGTGCTCCATAAGAGCCTAAATCCAGAGCCAGCATTGATGATAAACATGCGGTTCAGAGTCTGCAACATAGAAAGGATTCAATTAGCTTCATCTTCACAGAAAAACTTTCATGCTAGAAGTAGACCGAGAATCTCAGGGCAAGTTAAACGGAGCTTATGGAGTAATGAGTACCTCAGGATAATTGTCACCATCAATCTTCTGAAGGCGCTGAAGGAGCTCCCTTGCAGTCTTGTTGAAGCTTTTAAGCCCCTGAAAGTTCATTTATGATGTAGGTATTAGAAGTGCAACGACCCAAATTTTGGAGAAAAATATATAAGGAGCAAATCTCACATACCACTCCTTCCACATCCAATATGGTTGTGCTCTGATTTATGTGTTTTTTTGCTGCAATTGATGCAGCAGGAAACTTAATAGCAAAGGTCTTCTCAAACTCCTTTACATGGTACTTCAGATAGCGGTCTATTGTTGTTACTTGAGTCAGCTTGTTAGCATCAACTTGACCAAGTCTTTCAATATAAACAGGTCGTCCATCCTTATCAACTCCATGATATCCTTGTGGATAGTACTTAACCACTTCATTGTACTCCTTGAAATCAAAGTCCTTAACAAAGAAACCAAAAGAAGAAATTTCAGACACAAATTAAAAAGTTGCACCATAGAAGCAGGTAGTTCAGTGTTTCTGTTTTCGTTTTTAGTAACTAATATACACCTCCATGATTGTGTCAGCCCCAAAATCCTTCCTCCACTGGAGCATATCAGCCCACATTTGCTTTGCTTTATCAAGATCAAATTTCCTGGCCCTCAGAAATCTGTATCATCAAATAATGAGTTAATGACCTAGTCTTTCATCCAATACCATTCATATTGAAATTACATTAGCAGTTTTTCTGTCAAATTTCCTAAACATTGTCTCTAATGCTGTTTATTAAACTCTATGTTCTTCGTCTGAATTAGTGACAACTAGATAAAAGATTGTTACCTTAGCATCATATGATGGTCATCATGTTTTGCAGGTAGTAGTTCATCTAAGATAAGTGCCTGGCGGAACGCATCCACTGCCTGTAGCTCTTCAGCATCGAGGTTATCCTCTATACTAGCAGCGGACATAACTCTACTATGTCTCTTGCTCTTCTTTTTAAGAGAATGTCTAAACTTGCTTGAGGCACTGATTGCCTTTTTCTTAAGAGACCCAAGCCTTGTCTTCCTCTCATCCTCAGAGATCTCTACATCAGATTTTTCAAGACCTGTAAACATTGCAACAAGTGATGATATAGATTTTGGGCGATCCAACCATGTGTAACCTGAAACAAAATAAATTCAAAAACAATATCCCATTGCATTGTCATTTTAAGGTAATTGGTCCTATTGTTTATTCCTTGCAATGAATTTCATATCCAGGATTTGGTTTTCTTTTGAGTTCTGTTACATCTTGACATTGACCATAATCAATATCTGATATGCATCTAAATCTAACATTAGTGTAAGAATCACAGAATGATTGGATAAAAGTTGCAATGTTTATAGAAGACTCACCCATTTTAACTTGTCGTTCAACGGGTAGAGACAAAGTGTCAGCCATGATTACAATTTTGCAATGCTGTTCAGCTCCCGGTTAAAAAGGGCAGCAGGTTCAAGCACTAGCACTCATACAAAGATGCTACTAAGCTTATACCTATAATCACATCCAAACATCGACAAATAAGCCATTGAAATCAAAGGAAATAACAAGTCTTCGAAATTAGTAAGTAAATTTCAAGAATTAGAAGCATGATATGGGATTAAACTGATAAAAAACAATTAAAAAATGCAGAGGGTTGTCATGTTTGCACATGTAAAGATCAAATACATAACATCATGATCATATATATTATATACCTACCAAAAAACAAACAAAAAAATATATGTACAATGTAGAATTGTAAGGGGATTGATGCCAAAACTAATGTCTATGGAGGATCGAAAAGATCAACAGTTTGAACCATAACTGCAGATCCAATGACAGAAAATTTTATGCAAGACGCAAGAGAAAGAGAAAGGGATCATACCATATGACTGGAGGCTGAGGGCTAATAGAGAACGAGAGAGGTGTATATATCACCCGAATAAATCTCTTGAATTAGCGGCCCTTGGAGATGTCTATAAAAAACAACAGACCAGGGATTGATATGGACAGATTTAGTTCTTCTGAAGATAGATTCCTTTAACTTTTACTAATCTTGTCAAGGTCTAAAGGACCTATAAAACTTGCTTGAGTTTCTGTTAAAGGGAGGCAGAGAGGCTGGCGATATGCATGCCACTCCGTTCAAACCTTTGACTGTCTTGTCGCTTTAACTAACTTGCAAACTGACTCCACCCTTTTCCCGGCAGAATTTGCTATACTTCGTTTCTTAATTAAAATTAATGTCCATAGTCATTTATATTACTACTATTTATATGTACTTACAATTCACCACCTATATTTAGCATAAGCCACATGAATGATTGGAATTGGAACCTCAGTTTTTTGAGCTTTGAACAAGGAAATATGCATCGACCAATAAGTCAAATGCTCGGATGCATTTTGATCCTATTTTGAAACAATGAAATATTTTTTATGTGATTAGTATATTATTCTACAAATTATTCCACCATTGAGATCCCAAATTGGAGTAGAGACATGGAAGTTTGGGTTTTGTCAATGTCTCAATCATGAATAGCAAATAAAACATGTGCAGTTTTTGTTAAGTTTAATTTCATATATGCTTTATTCAATGGCTTGTTTCAAAGTTAAATTATATGTCAATTATCCTTCTTCAGCTGCATGATCCACCATTAACAATTTCACCAGGAATGGGGTTGAAGTTGAAACTTCTAACTTATCAACTTCAGACTGTGGGGATATTTCAGAATCATTTTTTATATTATGTAGTTGTTTTTTTATCAGAATGAGTTGGTTCTTGAAGTTTGGGTGAGGAAAGTCAATCTGCTTACACGAGTGGCGTTCCACTAAGAATTGCTGATGTTCTTCCTACTGCATAGTGCCAACTGGTACTACTCTTTTCTATTTTTTCTTGAACATCATGCTTATATATATATATATATATATATATATATATATAGATATTAATCCCTATAGAATGTAAATATTATGTCAAATTTATATTAATCTACTCAGAAAGCCATTAATTCAATCAAACGGCAACGGCTTCTTCAGGTTTTTTGGTTCATATTCTTTGATCATGTAGCAGACTAGCACTAAGAGACTACACGTGAGTCATGTCTGCAATATTTAAAATTTTTTTTTTCAAAAATTTTGCCAACTGGCCAAAAAGAGTTTAAAAAGATTCATAATGATTTTTCTTGTTTTGACAGATTCTTCAAGAATGATATTGAGATTACCAAAATATCAGAAGTTTGCTAGAATGGTAGGGCAAATGTCAACTAAGGTAAAGACTAAAGACCTATGATTGAAAGGGAAAAATTGAAAAAGAAAAAAAGAAAGAGCTTTGAGGTCTTGAATTCAACTATTGTTGCCCTACTCCCCGACAAACTAAGAAATTCATTCTATTTTATTTACATTACATTTCCTCCCTTTTTTTGACATAGCCTAGGGTTCAACTACTTAATTGCATCAATAATGGCCAACTAATCCTCCAGGGTTGGCAACTTGGCATAACAATTCATAGCCCACTTTTTGATATGGTTTGAATAAATAGTATATAGCCCAACCTTAGGTATGATATGGGCCCTATGATTATTGCCTTCGGCCTAGTTCTACTAGAACACAAGCGAGCTAGCTGAGCTTACGAGACAATTAAAAGCGCATTTCAATAAATAATAAAATCTTTCAAAGCCCTTATTTCTGGATCACAAAAAAATGGATCTGTCAGTCCAACATTGTTATTCTAGCAGAATGGGCTCTGTTTCCTTTGTCGGAAGCACCTTCAAGATTTACTTAAAACAAACCATATGGGATACTTTTCAACGATCAAGCTGGGACGTTTTCGGTTTACTAGTTCAAAATTTACCGTTTCTGTAGTAGCATGAAGGTATGATGTGAAATAGATGATTATCCGAACCAAATAATTAGACAAAGAAAAATCATATCAATTCCACACAAATGGTAAGTAAAAAAAACATTCATATAAGTTCAGAAATATGAAATTGTAGACTTAATTTGTTTCATATTAGCAGGCTTTCATGATTTTTCTGCAGAAAAGAAACGGAGTAATCTTCTTCTCTATGAAAACTACACCAATTTACTGAATGATTAGTGTTTGTTGGTCCCCTGTATCTACCTGTTCCTTGCTCTTACCTTGTTTCTCTACTAGCTTTTCCCCATCTTCTGCTGCTTCGGCTTCTTCCGATTTCTTTTCAGTAGCGTCAGCTTCTTGACCTTCTCCTAGCTTGCTCTCAAGAAACTCGATTAGACCTTGTAGCACTATTTCAGGCACCTCATCTTTCATCAGCTGCTCACCTACTTCTGCAGGTGTCACCTTCGTTATCTCTAGCAATTCCTCAATCTCTAAGAAAAGCGGGTGCTCTGGCAGCCCAAGGTAATTAGAAGCCAGCATTTTGAACCCACATGGAGTGCAGTAAGACATGTGGATGTGCACATCCATTCGACCAGGGCGCAGCAAAGCTGGGTCAAGCCGGTCCTTGTGATTGGTTGTGAACACTATAATCCTTTCATCCCCACAGCTTGACCATAACCCATCTATGAAGTTCAGCAGCCCTGACAGAGTTAACTGATACTGGTAGAAAGCAAAGTGTGAATCTGAGGTTCCAATGGATTCATTTCCATTCTCAATATTAAAAAGCACAGCAACAGTGGTTATGATAATATCTCATTATCCAAACGCCCTTTCATAATTCATTGTCCAGAGATCAAAATATGAATTCCTTATAAGAGGCAAGAAAAAATTTCCCCTTAAAGCTTTTAAATATATGAATTTCCATGGTATCAACATCATATTTAAAGCATACACAAAACACAAAGAAAAAAAAACATCCTAGCATAAAATTAAGAGGTTAGTATTTTTACAAGCATAGTCTTCTAAATTATATACCTGAGGTAATTGATTAAGTCGATGAGAACCTTGTGGCACCGCAGCCCTGGCTTGAGCAAGTCTATCCTGCAACTCCAGAGAACAATCAATATCCTCCACAACCAGTATTGATTTATTCCCAGTTGAAATCACGAGCTTCCTGAGCTCTGAATTCCCCCTGATATCAGTCAACTCCAAGTCATAAATATCAAAATTAAGATAGTTGGCCATGGCAGCAATCAAGCTTGACTTCCCGGTGCCAGGAGGCCCAAACAACAAGTACCCTCTTTTCCAAGCCTTACCTACCCTCTTATAATACTCCTTTCTTTTCACAAATCTCTCCAAATCCTCCATTATTTTCTTCTTCACCTCTGAATCCATTGCCAGGGTTTGAAAAGTAGCCGGATGATCGAGATTCACTGACTGCCACATATCCCCTCTCCTTCCGGGCATCCTATCATATTTCAAGGTAAATAACTTCAAGGTCTTCTTTTGCTGCTTCAATTCTTTTGCTTTGTCCAATATGTGCTGCATATAAACGTTCAAGATCATTTCTTTATGTTTCTTGTGGAAACTTAGCTCGAAGAACCGAATCTCGGATTTAAGCACAGGGTTGTAAGGATCAGACCCTGGAATATACTTGGGAGGCAATTTTTTTGTAACAAACTTCCACTTCACTTGAACCCCATTAAAGTTATCAATGATTTCTTCATTCTTTTCAAGGGACAATGAAATCTTGCCTCCTCTTCTTGGCATGGTTACTCTAATTCTCTTCGTGTCAGGAGGGATTGTGGGCTCAAGATAGAATTCTGCAGACTTATAAAGAAGGTTATGGCTGAGACCATCGTATTCTTCAATGACTAACGTGAGGTCTGAAGAGAAAGAGACAAGGATATTCTTGATTTTTAAGTAGATGTAGTCTCGCAGCTCTCGAGGAACGAATTCTTTGGCGAATGATCGAACCAACATGGCAGTGGCGGCAACTGATGCAGCAGCCGAGAAGATGACCTTGGCAGAGGGGACTTGGTTAATGGCATTGGTAAATAGGGGGGGTTTTCTCACTGTGGGCATTTTTGTTGGTTTTGACAGAACAGAATGAACTGAAAAGAAAGAAACTTCCCTGCTATAAAAATGGTGGGTTTGGGCATTTGGGAAAATTGTTCTGCAAGCAATCGACAGAATTATTGACTTGGGAGACCAAGAAAAAAGATCGAAAAGACAAAAAGATGGAAGTCAGTAGTAAATCCAGAAACGGAGATTGAAGTTCACAGTCCAATCTTTTCTCAGGAATTGAAATCATTAGCGCGTGGCAAATGACTGTTGCTTTTTACTGTATTTGTTGAAGAAATTTCTCATCTCCTTCCAAAGTTGCCTTATTTTTTTGTAGGGGTTTTTTAATGAATGGCTTGGAAAATGGAAATTATAATAAGATTCCATGGACTGAACTTTAGTAATCCTTGATAATGATAATTTTGTCTTGTTTTTCGATATTATTAATTAATTGTTTACATTTGTTGTATTATAAACGAATAAATTTTATATATTAAATCAAATTATATTAATTTATTAATAAATAAATATTAATTTTTAAAATAAATATATAAAAAAATTATTATTTTTAAAAATTTATTCATTAATAAAATAAAATATTTTATTTATCTCATTAATTTGATAATATTATTAAATTCACTAATAATATATTAAATTTATACATTATTAATACATTAAAAATAAATCTATTAATCAGAATAATATTATTTTATTATTATACCAACAACAGCGTTGCCATAATAATATTTTATCTTGGTTGATTAAATATTAAATTTTTAATTAAAATTTTTTGTAATGAGAATTCAACTTTAAATATTAAAAAAGAAAGTATTATTTTACTATTAAAGGTAAGAGTTAATGCTATTAATTTCTACAATAAATACTTTTTTGTTTCTTGAAATTAATAAATTTTGAGTTTAAAATCGCTAATTTTTAATTGGCGGTGTGTTGTGTTCATAGATACAATCAAATTTTTTTTTAAGATTTTGTTTAAGGTTCGGTTTTATCTTCTCGAATTTAATAAATTTAAAAATTTTTTTAAAATATATTAAATGTTAAATGTTTAATATTTTAAATATATTTTTAAATTTAAATAAGATTAAAAATAAAATATTTTTAATAATAATTTAATGTCGCCGAATTAGTCCTGAGTTGAAACATTCATATCTAAAACTTGTTAAAATCGAGCTAGACGAACTGATGAACAGATGCGTTCTTTTACCCAAAAAAATTGAGTTTTTGACTTATAAAATAAATAAATAAATGCTTCGTTCGTTAAGAAAAAAATTCTAATTTCTAAAATTGACAAAAAAATATTAATTATTAATATTACCGTTTTGCCCTATCCTTTTTAAAACTTGGGCCGAAAGAGCCATGCTTTGGGCTAAATAGCCCAATTTATATCAAGAAAAAGTTAGCATATCTACGCGTGAATCAGACTCAAATCACCATCTTAAAAACAACCGTTTTGATCACTTTATATGCAGATGCTTCGACAGATGATCCTATCTCATCTTTTTCTTTTCCCCTCCACATTCATTCCCAACGATAAGCAGTCTGTTTCCCTATGTCTCTTTTTCCTAAAAAAAGCGTTTGATAATTGGCAATAAAGGAGAAGAGAGAAAAAGTAGAGTGATAGGGTGAAAAGGAAAAGAGTATGTTATCTCAGGCCAAACAAATGCCAGAGCCACCGTCATTTGCCAATTTTTTTAGGTTTGATTTTTTTTTTTTTACTTTTTGATCAAAAATTTTTTTTATATCTAGAATGTTTGAGATCGTTTACGGTAATACCAGATTTGATTTTTTTTATTTTAAAAAATTATCAGATCTGGTTTTTTTTTTTTTAAATTTCGATTTTCCCTTTCCCTTTGTTTGGTTTTGATTCTTTCACCTATCTTTGTCCCTGTTGGTAGTTGTTGGTTTTGAAAGAAACTTTTTTCTTTCCCTTGCCACACTTGAAGATAGTGGGGAGGTAGAGCATTGTGGCCATAGGTGTGCTTCTTTGGATGTGGAAAGTAGGCGGGATTTTTAATCTAAAATATTTTCAACTATGGTTCTCTGACAACTAATATTTTTATGCTATTTTTAAAAAAAATTTGTCGATGTGTATGCGTCGTTCTTCCTTCCGTTCTCTCTTTCAGTTTGTATTTCAATTAAATACAAATATGTTGATATGCCTTAGAAATTAATTTAAACATCTCATACATGGCTTGTTTTATTTTATTTTTATATTTAATTTTTAGTTTATTTTTAATGAAATAATTTATAATTTTTATGTGCAAATGTATTTATGTATGTTATCTGATTAATATTGATTATAAAACTTTACCAACTTTTCTAATTGGTAACTAGTTGTTACCAATAATATGTATGATCTCAAATACCATAATGAATAACTATGGCACACCAGGGAATGTGCTTAAACTAATTAGTTTTGCATGGGATTATTAATTTTTAAATTTTAATTATTTAAATACTAAATTAAATTCAATTATCTTATATATAAATGAAAATAAAATTTTAATTCATTATCTAAATTAAGAATAATGTATTGATTTTTTAAATATTATTATATATAATGAGAATTATGTTAGTTGATTTGTAAGTTCTTTCTTTTCAAAATTCAAAACGAATTTGAAGTTCATATTAATTACTTAATGCATAATTTTCATCAATTATCTCTAATTAAATTAATTGGTGTCTTTTAAGTTTGAAAAATGCGTTAGAAAATTATTGGCATTTATTGGAGTAAATTGAATAATAAATATAATAAATTATTACATTATTAGAGATTTGTTATTTACCCATCAATAAGCCATGATAGTTTGAAAAATGGATCTAATAATAAGAAAATCGTGTTAATAGGCACAAAATTTTTAAAAATAAATTTGATTTTTAAAAATTAAAATAAAAATCAAGTTTTCAAATAATGTTAGTGTTGATCAAATCGAATGTTATCGACAAATCTAAATTAAATAAGGATTTACACCATTCAAGAGGTTAAGAGTTAATAATTTATTTATTTTAATGATTTGTACTGTAAATATAATATTACAATAATTTTTTTTATAAATAGCCAATGTTTTTATCTTTTATGAATAAGTTACAATTCAAGTTGTAATTAAAATTTAAATTTTCATTATTTTTTTACCTTAAATTGCTTAAAATTAAATTCCATTTTTAACTTTTAATATTTAACATTGACACTACATAAGATAGGAGTTTGCTTTGATATATTACTATTTAATAATTAATATTAAAGAAATTTAAATTTAAATTATCATCGAAAAACTAAAATTTAATTTTATATATTGCTTTTTTAATATTACAATACTACATTAAATGAAAGATTTCTTTTATATTTCATGACAAAGGGATTTGTGTTACTTCTAATTAATTAATTCATATAAAAATATATTTTTTTAAAAATGATTATTTGTCAACTGTTGAACAAAAACTTGTAAAATTTGAAAACTATATAGTCATTAAATTAATAACTATATACTCTTTATAAAAAAAATATATTAATTTCATTATCTTATTTAGATAAATTTTATCATACATTAAATTAGTACTGCAAACTCTCGATTTGATTTTTATATTATATAATATTTTATATTTATAATATAACCTAAAATATAATCGTAAAATATATATACATATCAATGAGAAAAAATGGTATGTACAAGTATGAAATAAATATGCTTGCTAATTAAATCTTTTAATTTTATTATTTAATGGTTAATTGACAAATATAAATATCAATAGATTGACTACAATCAAATTATTATATTTTTTTAACAGATAAAAACAAAATTTTAAAATTAATTTTAACATATATTTTTTAGATTATAAATTCTCTTAATATTTTTGTTTGCTTGATGAATTCATAAAAATTAAAATAACTTATTTTAAAATGAATGATTGTCCAATCATGAATTAATGTTATATTGTTATGTGCTTTATCATACATTTTATATTAAAATTCAAATCTCTTCTTTTAATTCTAGGTTACCAAATCTAATATATAGGTTGTTGAAAAAAATAAAGACAAAATATGCTTTTCAATTTTAAATGAAATTTTTTATTGACAATTTTTTTTTATTTTGATTTTAGATTGAAATAAATACAATTACAGGATATCAAATTTGTTAAAAGAAATATAATATTATCATATTAGATTTAATTAATTAAAATGATTTTATATTAAAATAATATTTGTATAGCTATGCCAAAACGATGAGATATTAATAAAAGCCTATTCAATGTTATTGCTTCCTTAAAACTTGCTATAAAAAGAGTTTGTTTCTCTCTCTCTCCCTCTCTCGTTTTTTTTTTTTTTTTTTCTTTTTGTTGCCACTTTGTGATATTCATTTGAAGTATTAAAGAGGCTTTCGATGGTTATGACGATAGTTCCCTTCATTCCATGGTGTTCCCTTCATTCCATGGTCCGTGGCTCTGTGTAATGTGATACCTCAGTGACTTTTAAGTGTCGGAATACGCTCCGAAGCAACTACTTCGACACCCCTTGTTTTTTTACTGCGAGTTCTACTTGTCTTTGCTTCAACCTTACCTCATCTTCACGACCTTACCTCATCCTTTCTCAGTTAGAATATTCAAAAACACCATCATCAATTATATAAGACAAATCTAAAATTTAAATCCTATTACCTATATATATTTTTTAATTTTTTGGACTGCGAATTTTTGTATATAAAATTTTTTTTACTATTTTAATGTGTTTCTACTTCTTCCAATAGATTAGATTAAGCCATTAATCACTATCTACCTCCCCTTAACATAAGACTAATTTGATTGCATAGTAAAGTCTCTGGGGAGATCGTTTTACCAACCCAAATTACTTTGATCTAAATTATCAGCAGTTCTCTTTTCTGATGGTGATACGTAGCAGAGCTGTTGCGGTGCAAATAAAACTTGATGTTAGCGGCTATTGCGTTGCGGTAGCGGTCACTATGGAAACCCGGAAAAGCGTTTCATTGCCGCCCATATATCATGCATCGGCCTTTAACAAATCAAATGAGACATCCTATGCCTCTTGTTTGGTGGCCTCCTGGACCAATTCTTTTTACAATATTTGGTTTCAATTTGGCCCATTTAATTCCCAGCCCAAAGGGATACATCACAAAAAAGATTCAATGAGTCTGGTGGGTTTTGGTCTATTTTCAAAAGCCTGGGAGGTTTATGAATCTTTGAAAACCAATGAACTTGTAGTAGTTTCTAAAGTTCTTTACTTCCCTTTAAAAGAAAATAAAAAACCCTTACTCCACTTTTTTTTTTGCCCAATTTTATTGTATGAATGATCTGTTGTTCAGGCTGTTAACATGAGAGTTTCAGTGACCAATATTTTGTCATGTGGTGTTAGAATCTCAAGTCTTTTTGTTTTTGAACTTTTACTCTCAAAATGAAGAAAAAGATACAAGGGAAGGGAAGGGGGCCAATAGATTATTGTTTTTTAGCTCTTTCTATGTCATAATGAGACAACTTTTTTTTTTTCTTTTCCTTTTCCTGTGGGGAACTGTTAGGAGACGGTAGGAAGTCAAGTCATTTACAGCAGTTTGCCGCTTCTTTCCTTCCACGTGCGATCTTTCAAACTCACCAACGAAGCACAATATGGTTTCTTCTCAACTGCCAAATGGGTCATTTTGTTCATTCATTTTCCGAATTTGTTTCTGACTTGTACAGTTTACGATTATTTATGTACCTACAGTGAAGCATGGTTTCATTCTTCAAGCGTGCAAATGAACAGTAGAAAAGGCAGCTGGCATTTGTCTGAATTCTGGATTTTGGAAATTGGAAGTAAATTATTAGAGCAAGAACTTTACTTCGAGTAGCCCCCACGGATACAGCCAACAGAAAACTGAACTAGTCATGTCTGCCAACTGTTTAACATTGATTCAAATTCTGGTGAGTGCTTTGATGGACACGAATCTAATCCAAGTGGGGAGACAAGATATTATGATTATTATCCAAAAAAAACAAAAAAAAGAATGACACAATTATGGATTTTTGAACTTGGATTTTATGCCCAAACCCAACAGTTGAGTGAGTCAATCCCAGCTGGCTATACCAACTGCTGTTCTTATCCCATTAAGATTTAAGCCAAAAAAAAAAAAAGCAGTCTTTTTTTGACTTGTGAGTTGAAGACTAAGGTAAAGGTAAAGTTGCTTTTTCAGGTTATGGAGGGCTAACCAGTCATCAGTAAAAAAAAAAAAACTACATTGATTTGCTAGTTCAGCTTTAAGCTTTCCTCTGTGACTTTAAATTCGAATTCCTGAATTGGCAATTCGGCATCTAAAGGATATAATTTTCATAGCACAAAATTTGGAATACATTCTGAAACCATGATCATGTATTGGCATATACTAGGGTGAGTGGTAATACGGTCGGAAATTCGTCTTATCTGCATAAATCTAATTTCCAGAACAATTTCTGAATCTAAAACAGTCGAATAAGGTTCAAATTCGTGGTTTCTGACGGCTAGACTATTTTTGTTGCATAGCCAAGCATCAGAGTTTCGAGCATTTCGATAAGGAGAAAAAATTTTAGCTAATTTTTAAATCCAGACTTGAAACAAGGACGATAAATTGGGATTTCTCGTCGAATTTTATGATTAAAATAACCATGTACATAGCAGTATGAGCAAAGGAGAGGAAAGGCAAAATCAAAAGCCTAAAAACAACCATAAAAACAGGAGAAGGGAGCACCAGGATTTGTTTTGTCACTCTAAATCTGTCCAAATCACCGAGTACTCTTCTTCCCTTAGAAGTATTTTTTGCCTGGCAATGAAAGCCTCGACCGTTTTGCGAAACTGCTCATTGCTCATTCCATCTTCAGGATATGAACTCTTCACCATTTTCTCATCAGAATCATTGTCTTTTCTGTAGTTCTCGGACTCCGATCGCCTGAGTTGGTGGCAAGCTTTATTGCAGTTCACCCGCTTGAGATTCTCTGATTGACTCCTTCTATAATTCTTTGTTCCCTTTGGAGTACGCACATTGAGACTAACTATTTTCTTTTCACCTCCAGTCTTCTCGCTTTGTTTTTCTCTATATTCGGTTTCACATCGATGAATTGCATGACTTTTCTCACTCTTCTTAACAAATTCTTCGTAAAGATCAGTTCCTGAACGTTTTGAAGCAGAATCTTGAGCTGAAAACTGCCCAGCCTTCGCAAAGAGAGTAATGACTATAGCATTCCCAACGATGAACACAAAGCAAGGGCTCACAAGAACAACTGACAAACCCCGAAAATACTCACCAGAATTTTTAACAGCTACTGGGAGTTGAGTAGTAAACCTGGAGATCAACACTAGAACAACACAAACCTCAACAAACCTGAGCAAGTTTGCTATCTTGCACAACTGACGATTTTTCAAGATTGCTTTTCTCTTCTCAAGTTTTATGTCAAATGTATCCATTTACAAAAAGGAAGCAAAGAAATCCTGGGAAAGTCGAAGGCAAAAATTGGTTTTTCTTTTCGTTCTTTTATCGATTCTCACTCGAAAGAAGATTGGATCATTATGGGAGCTTGAGCAGCAACTATTTCTGTAAGTAGAGAAGAGAAGCAGCCTACTATGATCGTAGTAGATGCTGAGAAGAATTCAGTGATTAAGTTCATGGAAAAAGAGAGTAAAAGGTAAGGCGAGAATTGACGAAACAGAGGAAACAGTGTGAGTGATTTGTCTACTCTGTTTGTTCTGTATGGAGTAAGTTCTATTCTCCTCTTTGTTCTTTGGATTGGGAATATTTTTGTTCTTCAATGCTTCAATAAGGTTGCTATTTATAGAACTTAGGAATATTTGTTTTATTTTTCTTATATTCCATCTTTTTCTTTTTCTTTTTCCTTTCTTTTTTTGGGAATTTTTTTAGAAAGGAAAGCACATTATATTCCTTTCATTTACTATCCTTTGTTGGAAAATCTGCTGTTATAGTGTTAAGGGTTACCACTCCCAAAGTACTTGAATTTGTACTACTCCTTGCTGCCGTTCTTGAATGTCATTTTTTCCATACAAGAAATATGATATAGATGTACTGCAATTTAGAGCTGTTCGTAGTTTAATCTGATCCGGTCGGTTCAAATATTTAAATTTTTATTCAAAATTAATTTAATTAGGATGATTAAATTCAAAAGATTCAAGTTTTTAAAAATTTTAATATTTTGAAATTTAATTAAAATTTTATTTTTATTAATTAATTACTAATTTAAGCTGAATTCGAAATAAAAAATTTTGTCCAGAGATTGGCTTGGATCATTTCAAACTTGTAAGCTGATAGATAATTCAATCCATAAATAGGTCTGTTACAATTGTTTATGCTCAAGTCCCTTCGACTTCAAGTACCACAGAGTGCAAAAAAGAATGGAAGATGTGTCATAACATGAAAGACCCAAACCCAAAATGCTGAGATTGACTTGTCTAGTAGACTGTTAAGTTAAAGTTATCCACGTGGCAACTGTTGACAGGACATGTCACTATCAATAAGATTCCAATACCAATTCCTTACTCACTAAGCCATTGCCACGTAACCTCTACTTTATGTTACTCTCTTGTCCTTTAACTGGCGTTCAGTTATTCACTCCTCTGTGCCTCAGACCCACCAATAATAGAGTGAGAGTTTTTTATGCTACTTTTAATTTGCCACGTGTCATTTGGTATTTTAGTTTTAGCATAACTTAATCACCAAACGGGGTTTGTCCTTTCCAATTTTTTTTTCTTGCGGTTTTCGTTTCAAAGGATGATTGATGTAGACATTAAACGGTATTCTTTTTCATGGAAGAAAGGTAAGTAAAAAAACTATAGATAATTAATCATTGTGCATTTGACACGAAATGATTTAAAAAAAAAAAGTTGCAAGGAAATTCAATGGCATAATTTAAAAGTAAAAAATTATTGTAAATATTGAAGATTAGATTATATATTGATTAGATATTATTTTTAAAAATAATTATAATAATGAATTAAATTAATTTTTAATTTTTAAAATATTTAATCTCAAAACTTTTGAAATGTGTAGACATTTGATATTTACATTAGCATTAAGCATGACCTTTGAGCAATCGCAATAGACGTTACTCGACAGGAATTATTCGTAGATTGTCCAATTAAGATTTTTTTTTTTGTCAAAATAAAAGTGCTAAACCATTAAAAGGATAAGAACAAAAAAATCGAGTAGTTCTCACTATTAACAAAGGAATATAAAACCCACTTGGAGGGCGAATTTAAAAATGATTGGGCTTTAGGGGAAAGATGGACTTAGATCTCTGGGCTCCATTTACTCCTTTATTTTACGTTATCCAATTCAAACAAGTGGCAAAAAGCATTCCTTTTGAGCATAAATTCATGCTATTTGGTTCCTTCGTGGGAACTCGGTCCTTTCAAGTCATTTTTTTTGTTTAACGGGGACAGAACCCTATATTAGTGGTGGAGGAGAGTAGGTTCGGATCGAACCCTAATTTAATATTTTTAAAAAAAATTTTTAATTATTAAATAAAAAAGTTGAAGATAATTTTTTTTTTAGTCATTGGTTTATAAAACAAAGATAATTTGTGAATCTTGTATTAAAGATTTAATTAAGTATAAACATTTCTTCTAAGAAATTAATGTGACTTTTTCTTTAAGGATGATTTTTAATATTATCTTATATATTATTTTCTTGAATTTATTTAAATAAATTTATTTATGTTAAACGTAACGAATTTATAAAAAATTAATATGTGCCCATAATTAACATGACTTTCTTATTCATAAAGGCTTTATACAGAATAAGCATAGATAAGATAAACAAAAAAAAAAAAAAAAAAACAAAAGAAAAACTCAAATTCTGATTTGATCCATTTGATTAATAGAAGGATTAATGTTTAATGTTTCTTTTTCAGTTGATGGAACATCAAATGCTTTCTTGTTCATCTGCTTATTTTTAAAACTTTATTCCTCTCGGTTTGGAGTGGAAGTTGAATCAATAACACGGGATCAAGAATCACCGTAAAATTAAAACCCTAAAAAAAATCACCCTAAAATTCTTTTAATAATTGATGATCTGATTTTAGAATGATGCCTTTGGTTTGCTAAAATGCCCACAATCATAAATCAAACACGTTGGATTCGTTGATTATTGAGTTGGATCCCACTAATTTTTTATGTGCTCCTTTTAATTGGATTCTCTTCATTTACAAACAACAAAAAGCTAAACAAATAAAATAAAAATAAATCCTTCATTTTCCTGTTTCCTTTCCATAAAACGTAAAAAATATAAACGGAAAAAATTTCCGACCTGCCGGATTCGAACCAGCGACCTAAGGATTAGCTGTCAGGCAATGCCCACTACAGTCCTCCGCTCTACCAACTGAGCTAAGGTCGGCTTCGGATCGTTTCATGTATACAAATTTTCAACCATGCACATTCACATCCATTCCAGCCACGAAAGGGCAAATGTGTCATTCTTCTGTTAATTTGGCCGTTGCCACGCTTAAGGTGCATTCAAATAACGGGTCCTAATTAATTTAGTGACTTTTCAAGGGATTAAGATTTTATATCAAAAATTGTTTAGTAAATCGCACTTATAAATATATAAAGAAAGTTGACTGATTATTATATTTTGACAATGACTTATAATTTTGTAACTCGTTGGTAAGTAAAATAATATTCCACCAATTAAAATTAATTTTGCTTGAATGAATTTCATTTTCTTTTAACTTCTTAAATATTGCTTAGTATTTTCTAGAATGGGTTTATAAATTAATAATTTTTAATTAGTGGCTAAAAATTATTCTTTCTTACTTTCATATATAAAATGTCTTTCTCGTTAAATGCTAATTAATTGAAGATTAATCAAATTATTATGACATCACATATTGTAAATTAACAACGCAAGTGTAGGAAAAACTAATAAAAAAAGATTAAAAATGCCCTCATCTGAAAATAAAATTTTCAATTTATATTGAAAAGGGAAAATAAACTCTAAGAATCTGCCTTTAAAATTAAAAAAAAAAAAATCCCTTTCTCTCTTATGCATCTGAAGTGACCATTGATTGTTTAATTTGGTAAATATGCACATGTTATTAAAAAAAAAAAATCACGATTACGATGCTCAAGAAGTTCACCTAATATACTTGAGCTTATCACAGGAAGTTTCAGTGGTATTAATCCTTTAGCCCCGGCTTGACAGCAACACTGAAGTACAAGCTGCAATAGAATATATACTCTAAACTTTGGCATTTTGATTGAACAATAATGATTCAATAATTTATTTGTGATTCATTATTTTTTCTTCACAAGCAGTCAACCTCTTATAGAAGGCATTGCTGCAGACGTATATTTATGTCAACCTCTGCCAATTATCGTGGTTTGTGTAAATGTTATGCTTTGCTTACGCATATTGTTAAAATTTAATATAATAGCTAGAGAATATGTTCTATCAACTTAAATTTTTAAAACAATCAATTAGTTAATTTAATATGATATCAATAACTCAATTTAATATATATAATTAAGCTTTCTTTCTTTTTCAATCTTGTTAATCTAAAATTTGCAATTTATATTGTTTTAAAATGATGATTTTGAATTCGAAATTTAATTCAATTATTTTATGTAATAACTCTTAAAAATTAATATTTAACAGATTTAAAAATCAAATCTTAATATTTATAATTTTTTTTATCTACAAATGACGATATCTTTTGTTTAAAAAAATTTAGACTTGCATTTAGGAAATTACTTTGGTAGAAGAATTGGAATCCGACGAGAAATATTCGGACTATATTATAAAGTTATTAACAGCTGATATGGCTACACAAATTTTTAACCAGAATTGAAATGTTAAGATAGTCAATGATTAATATCAAATTCAAACCCTCTAAAGAATATTGCCGTTGACCCTGGAAGCCCCTCTTGCATATGGCTGGTGGAACCGTACACGCCGCAAGCACCAAGTGACCAGGCTGGTCTATAATTAAGAGATGATCGATGTAAATTTGTAAATTAATCATCACCTTTTAATTATATTGAGACTTAAATTGATTTTCTTTTTGAAACAAAAATATTTCTTTTAATTTCTTATATTGGCAAGTTGGCCAACCCTACATTTTAAAAAATTGATGAAGTGATCAACGAGGTGTTGGCTCAATGGTAGGCAATTTGATCTTAAGCGGATTTTACTTACCAAAAGGTAGGGGTTTGAAACTTGAAAGAAGCCCTCGTTGGAAGGGGAAGTAACTTAGGTGATCACTGTTTTTTGATCACTGATGCTTTATTCCTTGAAATGGTGACACCATTTTCGTCACCATTTTCTTACCAAAAAAAAAAATTAATGGAATGTATGTGAAAGGAATTCATGTTGCGAGAAAACGAAAAAGAATTAATAGACTTCGTACATTTTAATCACATAATTAATAATGCTAAAATTTTCTTATCCCAGAATTGGAAAAAGTCTTCACCAAGAAAAAAATGTTTGAATGGCTGGAGATTTAAATCAAGTTGATATTAAAAAAAAAAACAAAACAAAATTATATAAATTTTGGTGTGAATCAAGACTATTGAAATAATGCAAAATAATTAACTTAAGGCTAGAAATTAATTAACCAGAGCATTTGAAGTTTTCAATACTGCACCATGACATCTTCATTTATTCAATTTATTGTGCAACTAACCTTATTATTTCCAGGATTTGACTATTCTAGAGATAAAGCAAGCTTCTGTTACAAATAGTCTCAACATCCTCAGATTGTGCGAACTAGTAAAAGCTGAAAACATCCCTTGGAGGACAAGTAGAAGAAAACATGGCTCGTATGTCGGTCTATTTCTATGTAATATTGTCCATCATCATCCTCGTTGCAAATACGGGTGAGGACAGCCTTATACTCTATTTCTTACTGGTAAGCATACATGTTGTTTTCACCGGAAAACAGATCGATGATCGAGAGTTAGCGCTCATACGTCTTGCATATATAATGGATGCATTAGTAATTAGCCAAGCAAAGTTGCATATTTAATCCTTTAATCATTTGCAGAATTGAGGAAGTCAAAAGCAAAAGCAAATTCATGTGGAAAAACAAGCGGAACATGGTCAGGGTTGTGCCGGTGCACATCCCTGGCCTCCAGCAACAGACAATGCCAGAAATGTGAGAAAGCCATCAGTGGAGATTGTTACGCTAACTGGTGGGAATGGGTTGTTTCTGCTTCTTTTGCTCGTGAAAAATATAAAGTTCAAAATGTCAGTAATTACTTATATATGTATTTGTCACATGTACATATAATTGTTGTATTGATTCTGGTTTTTAGCTTAAACTAAATTATCCTTTTCCATGTGATGATGAGTATTCGTTTCAAAAAAGATATATGTATGGATGAATATGATCAAATGGTCACAGGTTGCAAGAACCCTGCTCCTCGTCGTGGAAAATGAATCAGATGCTGGAGAAATTGCATTGGCTGTTCAAGGATGGAATGACATTGCGCGATAGGAGCTGTTCAGGAGGAGAAGGGCGTGTACCTTGGGGCAATATCAAATATGATGAAAATGAAATCAAGATGTGGTTCGATGTGCCAGGACTCGCCAAGGGGGATATTAAGGTCTCCGTGGAGGACCATATGCTGGTAATCAAGGGACAGTACAAAAAGCAAACTGGAGATGATTGTTGGTCGAGTAGGTGCTGTGGTTCCTATGATACTTGTCTCCAACTCCCCGAGAACTGCGACAAAGATAACATCAAGGCGGAGCTCAAGGATGGAGTTCTCTTCATCTCCATTCCTCTGAAGAAATTAGAGAGCAAGACTATTAATATAGATATCCAATGAATGATTTGTGTAATTAATCTAAAGTTCAGTGTTGAACTCATAACTCTGATAGGAGTCTTGGAGGAGATCAACCGGGCGATTAGTTTAAGCTTCTCCAGGACATAACTGAATACACCGATCATAGCTTGACATGCATGGTTTTGGGGGCATTAGTTTGGATAGGATTCTATTGTAGACTTTTTCTGATATCCAATATAAATGTTAATGTTTCCATCTTATACATCACCCTTGCAAATGTGTAAACAAGGGGAATATTGCCATCCCTTTCAAGGAATTCCTAATTAAATTCAACTAGATAATTGCCGGTGTTTCATGACGAAAGTATAATGAAGATGTAATTTTTATATGTAATTACTTCTAATTTAAAGTTCAAAGTAACGAAAAGAAAAGAAATATTAATTTATATCATTTAAAATATTTGCATATTTACAGAGAATAGGTTGATGGCAAGAGCAAAACAACCATTTAGACTTCAATAGCATCCTTGGTATCATATAGAAGATATTTTATTAAAAAAATACTATAAAAAAAATACACCTACAAAGATTTATTGAACCATAAAAGCAAAATTCTAGCTGCCATAGGCTGCAAGAATGCTTGCAAAAGTATTGTCTTTGACTTTTGTCACATTTGGCTGCACTTTTAGTAGTTAATAATATATGTTTGATTACTAAACTTTTATATTATGTGACATTAATTTTCATATAGTAACTGTAAAAAAAAATCATATAGTAAAAGTGATTAAACAGGAGTCCTAAAGTTAGTGCAGTTGGTATTTTTGAAGTATATGACAGAGTTTTGTGGATTTTTTGGGTCTGCATCAGTTAGGCCTGTTTTTGTCTTCAGTTTCTTTGGGCCAGGTATTATTTGTTTGTGACTGGTGAGCCCGTGTGGCCAAACAGCGGGCCAAGGTCGACACTGGGTTAAGAAAAACTGAAACCAAAAACGACGACGTTCGAATATCTGGGGCAGCGGCAACCAAACCCTAGGATTAGATAAAGCTCTCACCTCCCCTTTTATCCCCATCGTTGCACCCAAATCCAAAAACAGCGCCTCCTCTTTTTGTCCATTCTGATTCACTTTGAGCAGATCCCATGGTATGTTTATTTGATCTCCCTCTCTTCATTCTTCAATACATCAGATTTATCATTCATTCTTTTTTCTTTTTCTTTTTTTTATACTAACATAATCTGAAACCGACTTTGTTTTAGATTGGAAGCTAACTTTATTTGTTTTTTTTTTTTTTCGTTTTTGGTTTGCTTTTGCAGGCCCCAAAGAAAGAAAAAGCACCTCCTCCTTCATCCAAGCCAGCAAAGTCTGGAGGTGGCAAGCAGAAGAAGAAGGTCATTTTCTTTACTATATGTTTCTTTTTCTATATATATAATGGAGTTGATTTTGTTGTTTTTTAGGACTAGATAAGAATTGGGTTTCTTTTTTTTTTTGTATTAACAGAAGTGGAGTAAGGGAAAGCAAAAGGAGAAGGTCAACAACATGATATTGTTTGACCAAGCTACCTATGACAAGCTTCTCTCTGAAGCTCCTAAATACAAGCTCATCACTCCCTCTATTCTCTCCGATCGTTTGAGGGTACTTTTCTTTTCTTTTCTTTTTTAAATTTTTATATGTTAATCGTTTGTTTTGGATTGTTTATTTTTCCCTTTTGTGCGTAGATTATTTTGTTGCATGATGTTTGCCTTGCTTTTGCATTTGTGATACTATCAGATTTTTGTTTGATTTATGTTGTTGTCTTCTGTCTGAAGGTTGAGATCTAAGTTGCTTATTTTGTTTTATGTCTTGTTGCCGTTCCCTGCTCATTTTCTTAGGAAATAAAATTTTAACTGAAATATCTGGTAGTATTTTATAGTGTTGAATCCGTGGTATTTAGTTACTGACTGCTACATGGATGTATGGATTTGGGTACCCTAATTCGAAGCTGGATGATGGGATTTGTTTTCGAGGATTATCCTGGTGTTTGGTATTCTTTAGTGAATGGCTTGTAATAGCTAACAGAGATATATTGGTATCATAAAGGCAACTAAAATCATTGAATGGCAATCTAACGTATCTTTTTCATGAACTCTTGTTGTCTGAATAATGTTTGTAGATGCTGCGAAAAATAATATGTTCATACACTTGTGTTATAGGGTTAGGATGTTGGTCCTAAGTCATGTTGGCATTCTTTAATAAATGTCAGCTTTCTAGATGCATGCGTGAACTCTATTGAATGGGAGCTGCATTTGGCTACTATGTCTGATATGGTTTTTGCGTGCACCACACAGATTAACGGATCACTTGCAAGGAAGGCTATAAGGGAGTTGATGGCAAGAGGGTTGATTAGGTTGGTGTCTGCCCATTCGAGCCAGCAGATTTACACTAGGGCAACAAACACCTAGATCTTTTGTTATATTTTTTTTTGCTTAATTAGTTCTAAGTAGTATTGCCTTCGTTGAGTTTGACTTCTATAAATTTTTTATACTTTTATTCAAGACTTCTCTTCAGCTGCTTTTTTCTGGACTGTGTGGGCCACAGTCTCTTGTTATTGTTCTGGTTTAATGGATGCTTTTCAACTTCGTTGTAATGCTTTTGGCTACTCAGCTTTTCGTAGTATGTTTCCTAGGTGTGATTGATATGGTCGTTTAGTAGTGTTTTTAATCTTAAATGTCATGTTGCATACTCATTTTTGCTTTTTTATTTTGTTTTATGGGCACTTGAGGAAATTGAAGCCAAGTGAATGGCAATTTTTCCTTTCCGTCTTAAGATGCCAACTCTTTCTCTGTGTAGTGAGAATTTGTGGGATTTTGAGAAAATGTGACTGGAAAGTCAGAAGCATTATTTGGAGGAAATGGATTGAAAGGTTTTGGATGGATAAGAAGATTCAGAACCTATAAGGCTTCCTGGGGAAGTTTCAATATCTTGTCTTCCATCATTCATATTCCAGGGTCTTTAGTGTATGTGTTGGCTGCTTAACTCTTAGTGATTGAAAATTGCTAGATGGTACTAGGCTGCTCCTTGTAGAGATCCAGTACCTGGCAGTGTTATCAGTTGATTCACCTACAGAGCATTCCTTTATGGGCCTAGTAGTTTTACCCTGAAATGGAAAAGCCAGTTTCTGATAGTTTTAGACTATGGGGAGTCATGACCAATAGGTATCCAAGTCATTTCTGCTAGCAGATAGTAGTGCATCATAGAGCAGGATGTTGGTTGATACATTTAGTTTGGTGAGCGAGAACGATAGAAAACAAGTTGAAGCCTAGAGATGTTTTATTCATACCTAACGAAGAAATTGATTTTTATCTCGATTTTTTTATCTTAGTTTTATCTTAACGAGGATAGAAATGAGTTTTACATTATAGATATGGGTATGATTTTAAAATTTTATTAGGTATGGATAGATAATATAGCATTTATCTCTTATCTTTATATTATATATGTTTATATATATTTAGTAAATAAATTTTTTATTAAATAATATAAATTATTATTTTAGATTAATTTTAATATATATTTTTAAAAAATTATTAAAATATGTAAGATAAAAATAAAAAAATAAGCTAAAATATATTTTTATTTTTATTTTTTAAAAAATTATGATACAAGAATTATTTATATTTATTAAATACTAACAAAGATAAAAACTGAGATAAATTTAAAATATTCATTGAATTAGATATAGTTTAAAAATTCGGATGAAAATGAAAAATGCTTTTATTTTTCTTGCATCTTATTCATTATCCTCCCTAGTGAAGAAGCTAGTAAGAAGTGGAGTTTTCGAAAGGGCAAAAAACCAAATCCTTTCTTTGGCAAAAAAAAAAAAGAAATGGTAAAAACCAAAATCCACTGTCAATGATGACTTTACATGACTGATGGTAAATGATACCCGTTTTTCTCACTCTCGTGATGTAATGTGTGGAGGGTTCAGGGGAAATATTGATCAACTAATACGACACTACAGAATGCTGGTTCGGCAAATTATTGGTTGTTGATTTTAGGACTACTTTACAGAAAATGGGCCTTTTTTGTCAGATGAAAATGGGCTCACCTTTTTTGAGAAATATTTTAATATTAATAATATCTAGTTCACCACCAGATTTCCACTTGTATCTGGGCTGGCTTAAGGGTGCACCAGTAGCCTCCTCGAGAATGGGGGCCCGATTTAGGCTAATAGCTCAGAGCGGACATCACAACTTTGGACCAAACTAGATACATAAAGCCTAATTTTTTTCTTTTAATTTTCAAATTCTTTCTTTCCTTTTTCTGTTCCTGGCTTGTAATAATGCAAGTTAGATCAAGGCCTTTCAAATTAAGCTTATGACGGAGATAGCAAGATTGAATAGGTTATAGGATTATCCTAAAAGAGTCAAGAATCCAACGCAAATTTTTCTCCTGTTGGCTTTAGCAACTTGCCATTGGCATCTGTGTTTCATAGAATGAGAAGGAGACAAGCTCTTCTTTTGATATGTCTCAAGCACCCTTGGCTCCCAGCATCACACATATTCCCACGTGAAATTTTGTCGCATAATACTCTGTCGTTTTCATTTTAGTTCTTTCACATTTCTGTGCTTCGGGCTTTTCTCCTCATCACTTCCTTGAGGGGTCCATTGTTAATGTGCCTGATCTTTTATGGGCCGATGCCCATTTCCCATCATCTTTCCACGTCATCTGCTGGGACCCCCACCCACTTCCACCTCCATTTGAGACAATTAGAAAACGATCAAATAGAGTTTATTATTTATTCGTCATGTATAATTAAATTCAAATATTATTGATTGATTTAATTGATTAAAATTTAATTATTTTTATAAAAGGTTTTTGAATTTAAATTTTATCAAAGATTATTTTTTAAAATTATTTTAAATACATAATTTATAATTATTTATTTTTAATTATCAGATATGATATATTTTAATATGTCTTAACTTAAAAACTAAATCACTTATTTACTTTTTAATTTTTTATCAAAAAAATTAATTCAAATATTAATTTTAATAAAACTTATTAAGTATAAATTATTTGTAAAATTTTTTAATTATAATTATAATAATTTTTATATTATTTCCAATTTCATTAAAATTATTCTAAGCATCCGGGTCCTTAATCAACAGCTTTAGTTTTTTAATTGAAAGTATCCAACTAGGACCCATTAATCAACAGCCACGTGTACGGTCAGAGAACCGTTCCCCACCTTGAAATATCAAATGGAATGACCTGTCCAACATCAAGTGTCAGCTTCGCCGTCATAGTGATTCGGATTTTCCTAGATCAGATCACAAATCATAATCGGCCCAGCTAAATCATCTTTTTATTTTTGGGGCGTTGTATTGTACGGTACATATCATCTCTTGATACACCAACTCATTTATCAGAGAACTGAACTGTGAATCACATTTTTTTGTTCACTAAATCAGTTCTTCAACTTAGAGAGTGAGACAAAATTAAAGGCCTGTACTTGCTATGGAAGATAGAAAGCTAGAGAAGTGAAAGTTTGTCCATCGCATAGTGTTGTAGGGTAGGTTACTAGGTTTACGATATCATCAATGAGAGCTTGAGCAATCAACCATTGAATAAAAAATTTACCATTCTTGTGCGTTTGAAAGCAAAGAAATGAAGCGGCGGAACCGAAGGGTTCGGTGAAAAACTGAAATAAGAGACAAAGATGAATGAATTTTGCAGATGGGGACCAAATCAGAAGAAGTGTATGGGGGAGGCCCCCACAGCAGCAAACTAAGATATGGGCGGATGGGGCACATGGGGCAAGTCACGACATGGGCGTGTTTCTGCTCCTTGAAATAAGAACCGTCCATGCAGTTAAGTGATGTATCGGTCCAAAATCTAGACGTTGGTACTTGGTAGTAGAATTCATGATTGAAAAATATACTTGTTTGGACGTGACCTATTAGGCCCCACACAATTTCATTTTATAATATTATTACTAGTAATTTTATGCGCATGATCTCACCAGATTTTCAGTATTTCAGTGCGAACTGCCAGTGCAAAGATTGTCCTGTTTACAATTATGAGTGTGTACAAATTTAGCAACGTTTTGTTTTCCTATGGTCATATATAATGTATGGAAAAAATAAATAAATAATGAACTGCAGATCGAATATATGTTCTTTGAAGATAAATTCTTTGCAGCAATAATGGAATTCTTTTTATTTCTTGGTTGGTTTTTTAAAATTTGGCTTTTTCATTGTTGTTTAGTATATAAAGCATATTTGTTTTAATTGCTGTACGTAACTATTCAAGTTCCAAAGGTGACTGCAGCAAAATCAGTTGAGAACCAAAAAAGAAAAATGGTTTTAGGTAATCAACTATAGCTAAAATGGTGCGCAAGAAATTAACAAGAATGTTCATAACCGTTACAGATTGATCAAAGTGCAATCAATGATGGAAAACCTCCAAAATCCTGGAATTGCAGAAGGTGAATTCTGACAATAATATGAACAAGTAATGCTAGAAATTGCATTGGCTGTCTTTTTGGATAAAAGCATGGCATTGCTATCATTGAAAAAGAAAGGGAATGGTACGGGGTTGTGACGAGAAAAAAAAATGTACAAATAAACTTTTCCTGTCTGGGGTTGGATGTTTCTCCCTATATGTAATATTGGTGCATTAGGTAATGAAGTTCGAGTGGAATAATGGAGTGGGAGGTCTCACCAGAAAAAGGAGTTTGAGTGGATGTGAGCATGTGGCTAACATGGTTGTTTCACGTAAGCATCTTGGGTTCTCAAACCAGCAATCATGTAGGCTGAGCATAGTTTGTTCTCTTTGAAATCTGCTCTTGTATTAGCTTGAAAATTATGGGAACCACTTCATTCTAAAATGGGAATTCACCCTAAGGTGGACCTCAAATTTGCATTGCATTTTCAGCAAAACAAGCAAGGAGTGGGTTGAATTTTTCTTCCACATTAGCATAAAATGTCACCTGGTTTTTAAAAGGATCTCCCATCCAATTGTCAGAATTGAATTCTTGCATCAATTATGATTTGATCCCTTCAAAAGAAACAATGACAGTAAAAAGAGTAAATTACTATATCTATTGATACTATTTTTTGAAGCCAAAAACCTGAAATATTCACATCTTTCTTCTATGGCCAATAATAGTAGTTAACTTCCGTAGAGGCTTTAACAAGTATTCTAAATATAATCTCAATTTCTTTTTTTTTTTTTTAAATTTACCCATAAAAGAGTTTTTGAATGACTTTCTACGTATGAATTTAGACAAAAAAACGTACTCTTTGTGAATGTTAAGAGGACCCACTGGCCATCATATTCATGGCGTCAATTAAATCTGATTACAAATGCAGACAAATTTGTTCCAACATAAAGACGTATACAACTTGTGTATGTATAACGATGATCAAGGAAGATTATAATCACACTTTTGAAGATTATTAGGTTCATTATCAGTTAATTATAGCATCAACTCCAAGTGGGTGGAAAACATGTTAATGTCAACTGTCAAATGTGCCTTCAGGATGGAAACTGAGCCGTGAAAACATTTTTCATGACCAGCAAATAATGAAGAAATCAACAGCAAGGGTCTAGAGAGTGGGGAAAGGAAAAAAAAATCTAAAATTTTGATAATGCGACGTATCTATTATTTTATTTAATTTTGTTTTATTAATTCTAAATTTAGGGGGATGAAAGTTGAAATAGACAGGTGTTTGGCGGATAAAAACTTCCCTTCTATGTAAGCAGAGACTACAAACTTGGATTGAGAACTGAGTGGCATTGAGTGACAATTTGAAGAGAAATAAGGTTACATTTATTTATGATACATTTGTTTGTAGTATTTTATGCAGCTACAAATACCAGGTTGGAGGATTTCTCGTGAAAGCTCACAAGCCAATAAAGCTATAACCAGCTAACCATCACCCTCAACATTCATCACACTTTCCATCTGAATCTTGACCTGTTCTTCCCTCCTCAACCACTAAAAAGCTCATTTGATTGTATTTCTGAATCCAATTCTGCTACTTTCATTTGGTGTTCTGTTTTTTTTTTTTTTTTTCCTTTGATCTTTCTATATATAATTTTTTTTGTTAAAAAAATGGCTATTTGGCTTCTGGGTCATTGAGAATTTTGCTTCTTTGAGATTTTTGTGATCTGGGTTCTTTAAGTAATATTAAATACATTGACCTGATCCGGTCATTTAGCCTCTTTTCTGTAACTTACTTTTGGGGTCCCTTTGATTTCAGGCTTGCATATTATATTCTGTACTGTACCTTTGAGTATCTGACACAACTGTCATTCTCTTTCTTTTTTTTTTTTTTTTAATTTCTCTCGTATCTTTGTGTGATCTACACTTGGCTTTGTTACTTAGATTAGAGGATATTACCCCGGGGTTCAGTACTCTTTTAATCTGATTCATCATCTGTTTCGTTTGGGGTCATTCCTACCAGCCAGGAACTTCAATGGATTCTTGTGTGGCCTTAAAAGCCAATTCTCATTTGGTGAATGCAAGAAAAGGTGGATTTGGCAATGGAGATAATGCATTTTGGGGGGAGAGAATAAGAGGGAGTCTTAATAACAGTGTTTGGATCAATCAGCTAGCAAACAGCTTGAGAACAGATAATAAGAAAGAAAAGAAGATCAAAACTGGTCCTCTTGCTGTTCTCACATCAAATACTCCCAGAGAAGCCGTGGTATGCTAATTCCGTTCTATAATCTTTTTTTTTCCCTTTCTTTTTTGCCCCTCTATGAATTTGTTTTTGCATCTATTATTCAATTTATTTTTGCATGACCATTATCATTTTCGTAATTTCCTCTTAAAAACATAGCCTTTACAATGGTTCCTTCCTAGGTAAAGTCTCATTTTTTTTTTACTTTGATTTGGGTTTTAGACCTTACAACCACTTCGAGTTGAGAGACGACTAGTTGACCCCAAAAATGTGGCTTCAGTCATACTGGGAGGAGGTGCAGGGACTCATCTCTTTCCACTTACCAGAAGGGCGGCTATTCCTGCTGTAAGGACATATAAATTCTCTTATGCTAAGCTCAGTTTCATGACAGAATTGTCTGTTTATTTTAATTATATTTGACAGTATATGCTTGATGCAGAATTTGATACTTAAATTAGATTCTGTTATTACATTGAATCTAGGCCATGTTGGTACCAGTTTGAGTGTAGTGGATGATTTAATGTGAATATGATGTGCAGATTCCAGTTGGAGGATGCTATAAGCTGATAGACATTCCAATGAGCAACTGTATCAACAGTGGGATAAACAAGATCTTTGTTTTGACCCAGTTTAACTCAGCTTCCCTCAATCGGCACCTTGCACGCACGTATTATGGCAATGGTATCAATTTTGGAGATGGGTTTGTGGAGGTATGAAATCATTAAGGTTAATAAAAGATCAATTTGCAACTTTCTACTGATTTCAAGGTAGAGTAAGATGGCTAGGGGCTGATTTTGTATCAAGAGAAGAGAAGAAGAATTTTCTAATTAAATTACCTGTTGAATATTGATGATCAATCTAGAAATACAGAATTAACTGTGATTGTTTCCTGAAGATAGAAAGAAAGCCTCACCTTCTTTGTCAGCTTAATTAGTGCAAACCTCAAAGTTGAACTTTTTAAAGGAATTCTGGTATCCAATCATATATGATCTGTGGTAATTCTATTGAGGATGCGTTCATCATTAGATCACTTGACAGAACTCACTTGGTCAACAGGTTCTAGCAGCCACTCAAACATCAGGAGAGGCAGGGAAGAAGTGGTTCCAAGGAACCGCAGATGCTGTGAGGCAATTCATATGGGTATTTGAGGTGAGAATTGAAAGTTTTGTTTCCCTTTCTCATGTCATCCAAACAGGCACTCATAAAAATGGCTGGGAATTCATGTATTTCACATTCTGTTCAACCAGCAATAAAATGTGATAAATCAAATTTATTCTTGTAGGATGAAAAGAATAGGAACATTGAAAATATAGTGATCTTGTGTGGAGATCATCTCTATCGAATGGATTATATGGAATTTCTACAGGTATTGATTACTTTTACTCAATTGGACTCTTCTTTTTTTTTTTTTTGGCATTGCTAAAATCCTAACTAACTTATTTGCAATGCATGACAGAGTCATGTTGACAGTAATGCTGATATTACAATTTCATGTGTTACGGTGGACAACAGGTCTTTTGATCTTATCTCATCTCAATAATGTAGTTTTTAAATTGTATATATACTCTCTAATTTTTCCCCGTTAGTACAACTTCCATGGTTTACAGTCATTGGACGAAACTATCTCTTGGGTATACTTTTGCAGAAATTTTCTTTTGGGAAGAGTGATGAATTAAAAAAAGAGCAGAAACAATGATTTATTTTTGGGTCTACCTTCCTCTATCATAACTTTGTATTGACAAATCCTAAAATTAATTTAAAAAGCTGACCATCGAACTACTTTCCAGCCGTGCATCTGATTATGGACTGGTGAAGATAGATGGGAGGGGCCGTATTGTCCAGTTTGCTGAAAAACCAAAGGGTGCTGATTTGAGAGCAATGGTAAGCAATAAGAAGATGTGCTTAGTCCTGTTTTCCTGTTTTCCTATGTATTTCTGAAATTCAGCATTTTAAGGGATCAAAAATATTTAACAGAGTCCTATGTAAAATATATCATATGTTGCGACTTTGAAGGAAAGTTTTGGTAGTTGCATATATATTACTAAATATTTGACTCTCACAGGATCACTTTGTGTACCTTTACTGTAAGGCTATTTGATATCTCATAAGGAAAGAAAGTAGTGACATCTACTTTCTGCTGATTACCTAAACTGCATCCAAGAGTTTATTTCAACTCTCAGCTACTTAACTTTTAAGTTTTGTTAAAACAAGTTATTACAGCAAGACACTGTTTCTGTTTACTTGCTTTCTACATCTATAACTAATTAACATTATCTCAAATAATACCTCTTTTTATTTATATGGTTCTCTGCAGCAAACTGATACAACTCTACTAGGGTTGTCTCCCCAAGAAGCCATGAGATCCCCTTACATTGCGTCAATGGGAGTATATGTATTTAAGACAGACGTTTTGTTAAAGCTTCTGAGATGGAGATTTCCTACTTCCAATGACTTTGGCTCTGAAATCATTCCTGCTGCAGTGATGGAGCATAATGTCCTGGTAAGAGCTATAAAATGGAACTTTCATTGCTGGAAGATGTTTCTCCATCTTTTCTAAGAAAACGGGTGAGGTTATTTATCATGAGGCTTCAAACCCCGCACCAACCCCTATAAGCAAAGAAGCAGGCCCTTCCACATTGCATTTTAGTATCTCCATAAATTTAAGAATCATGGCATTCATATTCTTCATAATTTCTATATGACTAAAGCATTTGATTACTAAATGTACTATTGATTAAAAGGTGCCATAAATTCTGATTGTCTCTTGTATCTACAGGCATATATTTTTAGAGACTACTGGGAAGATATTGGAACAATAAAGTCATTTTATGAAGCCAATTTAGCACTCACTGAAGAGGTTGGTTTTAATGTTATAGAATGTCGTGTTTTGAATTCCTATCCATTGGTCTCTAAATCATGAGTTTGTTAAAATATGTCCAGTTTTTAATTAAAAAATATGTGCATTATTTGCACACCATTCTCCACAAAAGGAGATAGACAAACAGTGGGTTCATGCTACTTTGTTTACTGAGAATGGCATGCCTATGCACAGCTTCTTGTGGCGATGTTTATATAGCCCATTGTAATGCAAATAAACTACTTAGTATTTTGCGCTTTAAGGAACTTGTAATAACTTATTCTCTGATGTTCTTTTTGCTTGTGAAACTTTTATATGATTTTATTGCTCATCCTTGCAATAAGTTTAACCCCTAAATTACTTTGTTTCCTCTATGTAGTTTCCCAAGTTCGAGTTTTATGACCCAAAGACACCTTTCTATACATCTCCTCGATACTTACCACCAACCAAAATTGACAAATGCAGGGTATGATTGTCTACTTTGGATTAAAACTATGGCACTTAAATTCTTCCTTCTCATGTTTCAGTCTGTTTATGCAGATTAAAGATGCATTAATCTCCCATGGATGCTTCTTGCGAGAATGTAGTGTCCAACACTCTGTCGTAGGTGAACGCTCGCGATTGGACTATGGTGTTGAGCTTCAGGTGAATTTCCATGGTTTCCCAGTTTAAGCAAACTAGTTTCTTTAAACTTTGTAGTTGGCTGGACATTTGTTAACTCCTTTATATCAACAGGACACAGTAATGTTGGGAGCAGACTGTTACCAAACTGAATCTGAAATTGCATCTCTACTTGCAGAGGGTAAGGTCCCGATCGGAATTGGACGCAATACCAAAATCAGGTAATTTAACATGGAGAACAAAATTCAGAGAGTTGAATGAAATATCAGAATCGTGTCTTCTGAAAATGTACGTTATTTGTTTTTTTAGGAGCTGCATTATCGACAAGAATGCTAAGATAGGGAAAGATGTGGTCATTGTGAACAAAGCTGTAAGCATACTATCCATACTCATCCTTTTATTTTTATTCCACTTCAAATATTTCTGCATTTATTAAAGCATCAACAAACTGCTGTTTCTTTTTATAGGGTGTTCAAGAAGCGGCTAGGCCAGAGGAAGGATTTTATATCCGGTCAGGAATCACCATCATACTAGAGAAGGCAACGATTGAAGATGGTACAGCTATATAAATGGATCTTAAATACTTCCGTGGATAGCTCAGAGATTGTAGTTGAAGGTGCACCATAGAAAGCAATCATGAACGTCTAGTGGAAGAGGGTCTGAAGATGGGATTTGCAGCATTTTGGCACAGAAAGAAAAACAAGCTGCATTTCTATCGGTTACTTTTTTATGTAAATTATAAGTTCTTTCTGCAATGTAAAATAGCTGTTAGATATCATAGAAGTAAGTTCCCAGAATAAATCAGACGGCTTAGTAGGCCGTTGTTTCTTTCTTTGTAAAATCTTTTGAGAGACTGAATGGCCGATGCTTGTCAATATCATTATACAATAATAAATAGGTCATTCTCTTGACTCTGTGACTGTGAGGGCACCGTTTCTCAGTTTTGGTCCTTAATCTATATACAAGGCCATTTTACTTTTTAGGCCCTTTTGTGAATTGAAAACATCTACCTCGAGAAGGGGCAAAGGAAGAACATTAAAATAGGACACAATTCACCTTTCAACGGCCATTATTTTGCCAATCTTACCAGCGAATCTCAAGAATCAAAGCGATTGCTCCACGTGGTAGATCACCTTTGACACTAATGTTTTGTCTCCGCACGTGGCCTGTTTTAGATATTTGTCCAAATGCATGAAAGTGAGAGAAAGATAGAAGGAGAAAAGAACGAGTTGGGCACAACTGAAACGATAAAGGACGTGCAAAGGACATAGTAAGCCCAAATCCCAATCACGATGCACGAAACGAGAAGAGCAGATTTGCGACGACTGAAAGGTGTAATGAAGCGGACAGAAGAGACCGCCACGGCTGATCACGTTTAAATGAAAACAAACCTGAAAAAGGATTCAGTTAGTGCCCTTCAACTTTTTCTTGATCGTATCCCCATTAAGAGGTCAATCCCTGTCATAAAAAAACGCACCTGGTAATTATTTTTGTGACACATGTTGATATTTATTGACAATTTGGTTCGAATCCAACTCCGTTTCTTTGAATACCCAATTGTGAGTATGGTATTTATCATTCTTTCTCATCTGTATTAGCAAGTGGTGGAGTTGAAAACTGAGGATAATAATGTGAAGGATGCAACAGAGTTGTTGAACACAAAGAATGCACCCCCCCCCCCCCCCCCCGGATACCACATTAGGCAGGTTTTCAGATCGGTACATTGGTTTGACAGATTTTGCTACCATGGTTCTCAGATCCCTGGAGGAAATCTGATTTCACCCTTTTTTTTTTTTTTAATGTATTTGATATATAAGATTATGATAAAATAAGATATAAATTAAATTAAATTAAATAATATCATATGATCTTATATATAATGTTATAAAGATTAAGATTAAATAATTTATTTATTAGTTAAAATTATTTTTTTTAAATTTATATAATTAAATTATTGATATAATTTTTAAAAATATATAAGATATATAAATTTAATCTCATATATTAAAAATAATCTCTACTTTAAAAAAATTAAATCATCATAAACCAAAATGATAATAATCTTCTTTATAATCTTATTAATTTTTTTAAATATAAATCAAATATAATATAAAATAATTATCATTCCATCTTATTTATAATTTTATACATTAAATATTACCTTTTTTTATTGAATTATATTATTACTAACTTGCGTCATTCATTCTCTCTCTCTCCAAATACGTCATGTTACGAAGAAATGTGAAAAAGCTCATGTCCTACACTCAAGTGTACAATTTTTGCTACTTAAACTTTATTTTGATGAATAATAAGATTAATTACAACAATAAAAATCATTGTAATTATAATTTAAAAAAATATTATAATTACGATTAAAAATAATTTTTTTTAACAAAAAATTTATATTAAATAAATCTCAAAATTTAAATTTAAATTCAACCGATAACACATGCTTTCAATCTCATTGCACCTAAATTACGGTGGAATCCAAATGGTAGCCAATCTTTTTTGTTTTTTTAAATCAAGAAAGAGTTAAGTAGAAAGCAATAAACCATGGGTGGAGGTTGCAGTGAGTAATTCTTAGCTGAAAAACAAACTGCCCTAACCTTTGGATTTATAATATGGCTCGACAATTCCTACTTGTCAATGTGTTGCATGATTCAACAGCTCTCTCAAAACCTCCATTTACAGCCGAAGAAATTAGTGAAAGAAAAATAAGGTCCAGATGTTATGTGTTGCCATCATGATATATTACCAAAATAGTAATCGTATTGTTCCAAGGCTAGCTGTAAATTACAAAAGCGCGGAAACCACTTAAATGCAAACTTAATAATAACATACCCGATTCATTATTACAAAATTTACTCCCATTCACTTATGAAGATTCACAGCCTCGTCTCTTATTTCCTTGCTTATCATTTCTTCAGTCCATTGGTCTTTTACTTCAAGTAATTTTTGGAGGACCAAAACAGGAAATATCATGTAGAGTTCTTCAAACTTACAAGATAAAATGATAGCCGTTGAGTAATTCAAGACAAAAGGCCTCTGTAAGATTCTTCCATAAATAACCCAGCTAGAAAAACTTTTCCCTTTGATGTAAAGGTGGCATGAAATGTATGCAGGAAGGGAAACATAACTAGGGAGCATTCTGACTTCACATTCCTGTCAAAGATCTTATAGATATGTAATATGGATGGGGCAAGCATTTCTTCCTCTCAGCAACAAATGACACCACCAACACTACTAGCATCACCTAATAGGTCAATTTGCTTTTCCCACCATGAATAGTTTTTAGCTAGAATTACCTCAAAATCCTTCACGCGTTCCAAAAAATCAAAGACCCCCTTCTTCTAAACGCACAAGGGTGAAAACTGTTAATGGCCTTCCCCACCAGAGCCATAGCTGCAATGCTCGGAAACTGCTTCTTTTGGAGTTCATCCAATGTTGCCTTTGAGCTCTGTGATTCACATAGCACCATAACATCAGGCTTCTTCTTTGGAGACGCAGCTCTTTGACGACACCATCTGTAAATCCAAGAACGTGAAAGAGATATTTCTTGACTTTTCCTCACTGAATCAGTGGAAGTGGAGTCACCTTTCTTTAATATCACTGCAGTTTGATCGAGTGTCAGTTGTGGTCTCGCATGGCTTCTAACTAATGTGGGCTCTGAACTAGTTTTGCTGCTGTTGTTAGCCTTTACACGGGATGAAACTTCTCCAATTTTAGAGCTCTTAGTACCATGAGCAAGAGGATCTGAAGTGCTCAACTTGAGACGTTTAACCCATCTGCCGCTTGCCTCTGGCCACAGAGGATCATCTGGACAAGCATTGGTATTGGAATTTGAAGGCTGCTCAGCATGGCAAAGGAGATGCTGTGCATCTAAACTCTGGGTTCTTGAGGTGCTTGTCCCTTCATCATCTATCGAGTTTGCCACAGCTGGAAGTGCAGGAAGCCCTTCATTCATATCAGGTAATTCAGTTTTGGCCATTTGGTTCCCAGCTTCTTCTCCAGTAGCATTCTCAGTTTCAGATAATGATGAATTATGAATTCCCTTGATGTTCTGC